>NW_024470624.1:8429711-8539893 GCF_017639515.1 Carcharodon carcharias
CCCCCAACCCCCTCACTCCCCCCCAACACCCTCACTCCTCCCAACACCCTCACTCCCCCAACTCTCTCACTCCCCCCAACACCCTCACTCCCCCCAACACCCTCACTCCCCCCAACTCTCTCACTCCCCCCCAACCCCCTCACTTCCTCCAACTCTCTCACTCCCCCCCAACCCCCTCACTCCCTCCCAACCCCCTCACTCCCCCCCAACCTCCTCCCCAACCCCCTCACTCCCCCCAACCTCCTCCCCAACCCCCTCACTCCCCCCAACCTCCTCCCCAACCCCCTCACTCCCCCAACCCCCTCCCCAACCCCCTCACTCCCTCCCCAACCTTCGCACTCTCCCCACTCCCCCCACCCCTTCCCCTACCCCCAACCCCCTCGCTTCCCCCACCCCATTCACACACTTCCCCCCACCCTATCCACCCCACTGCCCCCCCCAACCCAGTCAAAGTCACCCCGTGTACTCGGTTTCTGCCCTGCTGAGAGATTCCAGCATTTCCTGTTTTAGCTTCAGCCTTGCCCAACAGCTGGACAGTTTCCTTTCGCTTTCTGACCATCACTGGCAAGTGCCCTGGCATTTGTTCCCCCCACCCCGCCCCATCGCTAATTACCCCTTGAACCGAGTGACTCGCTCGGCCATTTCAGAGGGGTGGGGATGCAGTTAAGATCGAACCACACATCACTGTGTCGGGGGAGGGGTGGGGTGGGGGTTGGGGGGTATAGGTCTGGGGTCACGTGTAGGCCAGACCTGGTAAGGATGGCAGATTTCCCCCTGCCTTAAAGGGGACGCAACAGTGAACCAGATGGGTTTTTTTTAATGACCATCCATGGCGGTTGTCATGGTTCTTGTGACTGAAACTGGCTTCGTAATTCCAGATTTGATGAAGTGAATTGAATTTTCGCCAACGGCAGCCTGGGTGGGATTGGAATCTGCAACGCCCACCCCCCACCCCCCACCCCCCACCCCACCCCACTGACATGATCCTGGGGCCTATGGATTACTAGTCCAGTGACGCTACCACTGGGCCACTGTCTTCCCCCCTCTCCCCCCCCCCCACCACCCACAACCCTCCCCCCACCCTGGCCCCCATAGGGTGTGGGTGACAGGGTTGGGTGGGGGGTTACCAGCCGGTGGGGGTTGGGGGGGGTCGGAGTCCCTCCTGAGTTCCGAAAGTGTAGCTGGGGCTATGGTTGGGGATGTTGGGTGTGGAGCGGGGTTGGGGGGGGTGGTGGGTGGTGGTGGTGGTGGCGGGGGTAGGGGGCGGCTGTGGAGGATTATGGTTAGGGACGGATGAGGACCAGGCCAGGTCTCCCACCCGCTCGCACGGCTCAAATCCCAGGCCCCGGAATGTTCCGGCGTTCGACAAAATCAAGCTTGCGGTTCCGCTCCCCAGGCTCTGTGGAACCGGCAGATTAAAGGTTCCCCCTTTTGGGTCATACATTCTCCCCCTCCCCCACCACCCCCCCACTTCGCACCCCCCCCCCCTCCACAGTTTCCTCCCTAATCCCCAACCCCTTCCCCCGCAACCAAATCCCACTTTAAGATGGAATTCTGTCCTTCGTTCTCCTTTATCCCTCTCCTCCAGGAATCAGGAGCTGGACATCTGGAGGAGGCTGTGTTATATTCCAGGAGCACTGAATACCTGAAGGGGGGAGGGTGGGAGGGAGAGAGAGAGAGAGAGGGCAGGGAGTTGGGGGAGGGGCTGTCGAGATCTCTTTCCTCTGAGATGTGGGGAATTAACACTTCACCAGCAGACAGTAACAGCCTCCCGCCCGGTCTGTCCGCTGTCCTCCTTCCCCCTATGGGCTAGTGACACGGGCAGAGGGGTTAACAGCTGAGAGAGAGATAGAGAGAGAGAGAGGGAGGGCTGGCACAGAGAGAGCAAGAAACAGATCGGACTACAGAGAGAGAGAGAGAGAGAGAGGGTGAGGGGAGGGAGAGAAACACAGAGTGGGGGGTGGGGGTGGGTCAGATAGCAGTCCACACAGAGACAGAGAGAGGGTGGGAGGGAGACCTGGCCCACAGAGCAAAAGACTGACCAGGCTGCAGAGAGAAGCGGGGGGAAATCAGACCAGAGAGAGAGAAGGAAGAAACAAAGAGGCAAAGAGGGAGGTGGGAGAGAAAGGGGGAGAGAGGGAGAGAGAGAGACCCGGCTACAGAGGGAGAGATAGGGAGAGACGAGGCTACATAGAGAGAGAGAGAGAGAGAGAGAGGCCAGGCTACACAGAGAGAGAGAGAGACCAGAGGAAGAGAGGTGGAGAGAGACAAAGCTAAAGGAATGGAGAGAGAGAGATCAGGCTGTGGAGAGAGAAAGAGAGAGACCGGGCTACAGAGGGAGAGAGAGACCAGGCCACAGAGGGAGCGAGTGAGAGAGAGAGGGAGAGAGGAGGCTACAGAGAGATGGAGAGAAAGAGAGACCAGGCCATTGAGAGAGAGGGAGAATGCGAGAGAGAGAGAGAGAGAGAGAGAGACCAGGCTACAGAGAGACAGTGAGAGAGAGATCCGACAACAGAGGGAGATAGAGAGAGAAATCAGGCTACAGAGAGAGAGAGAGAGAGAGAGAGAGAGACCAAGACCAGGTTACAGAGAGTGAGAGAGAGAGAGAGAGACCAGTCTACAGAGAGAGCGAGAGAGCCGACCACAGAGGGAGAAAGTGATCGTGCTACAGAGAGAGAGAGAGAGAGACCAGGCTACAGAGAGAGAGGGAGAGACCAGGCTACGGAGGGAGAGTGAGGGAGACAAGGCTACAGAGAGAGAGAGAGAGAGAGAGATGGAGAGGAAGGGAGAGAGACCAGGCTACAGAGAGAGAGAGGGAGAGAGAGAGGGAAAGAGAAAGAGACCTGGCTACAGTGGGGGAGGGGGAGGGAGAGAGAGGGAGAGAGAAGAGAGAGACAAAGCCATTGAGCGGGAGAGAGAGAGAGAGGTCAGGCTACAGAGAGGGAGGGAGAGACTAGACTACAGAGAGCAAGAGAGAGAGACGGTCACAGAGGGAGACAAACAGAGAGATCAGGCTACAGAGAGAGGGAGAGAGAACAGGGTAGAGAGAGAGAGAGAGACAGAGAGAAAGAGAGAGACCTGGATACAAAGGGCAAAGAGAGAGGGAGAGACCAGGCTACGAAAAGGGAGAGAGAGATAGAGAGAGAAAGAGAGAGAGAACTGACTACAGAAGGGGAGAGAGAGAGAGAGAGACCAGGTTATAGAGGGGAGGAGGGGGGGAGAGAGAGAGAGAGACCAGGCTACAGAGGGGAAGAGAAAGAGAGAGCGAGGGAGACTAGGCTACAGAGAGAGAGAGAGAGAGAGACCAGGCTACAGAGAGAGAAAGAGACAAGAGGGAGAGATCATGCTACAGAGAAAGAGAGAGAGACAAAGCCATTGAGCGGGAGAGAGAGAGGGAGGGAGACCAGGCTACAGAGAGAGAGTGAGAAAGAGAGAGCCGACAACAGAGGGAGATAGAGAGAGAGATCAGGCTACAGAGAGTGAGAGAGAGGGAGAGAGACCAGGCTACAGAGAGTGAGAGAGAAAGAGAGAACTGGCTACAAAGGTGGAAAAAGAGAGAAAAAGAGAGAGAGAGACGCGGTCATAGAGGAAGAGAGAGAGAGATCAGGCTACAGAGAGATAGAGAGAGAAAGACGATGCTACAGAGAGAGAGAACTGACCACAGAGGGAGATAGAGAGAGAGAGAGAGAGAGATCAGGCTAGAGAGAGAGGGAGAGAGAGACCTGGCTACAGAGGGAGAGACCAGGCTACACAGAAAGAGGGAAATAGAAAGACCAGAGGAAGAGAGGTGGAGAGAGACAAGGCTAAAGGAAGGGAGAGAGAGAGATCAGGCTGTAGAGAGAGAGAGAGACCCGGCCACAGAGGGAGAGACAGAGAGAGAGAGAGAGACCTGGCTACAGGGAGGGAGCGAGAGAGAGAGCAAGGGCAACCAGGCTACAGAGAGAGAGAGAGCTAGAGGGACTAGGCTACAGAGGAAGAGAGCGAGTGAGAGACCAGGCTACACAGAATGAGAGAGAGAGAGAGAGAGAGAGACTCCAGGCTACAGAGAGAGAGAGAGAGAGCCAGCCACAGAGGGAGAGAGCGTGAGATCAGGCTACAGAGAGAGAGAATGAGAGACCAGGCTACAGAGAGATAGAGAGAGAGAAAGATGATGCTACAGAGAGAGAGAACCGACCACAGAGGGAGATAGAGAGAGAGAGAGAGAGATCAGGTTAGAGAGAGAGGGAGAGAGAGACCCAGCCACAGAGGGAGAGACCAGGCTACACAGAAAGAGAGAAGTAGAAAGACCAGAGGAAGAGAGGTGGAGAGAGATAAGGCTAAAGGAAGTGAGAGAGAGAGATCAGGCTGTAGAGAGAGGGAGAGAGACCCAGCCACAGAGGGAGAGACAGAGAAAGAGAGAGAGACCAGGCTACAGGGAGGGAGGGAGAGAGAGAGAGAGAGAGAGACCAGGCTGCAGAGGGAGAGAGAAAGAGAGAGAGAGACCAGGCGAGAGAGAGAGAGCGACCAGGCCACAGAGAGAGAGAGAGAGAGAGAGGAGGCTACAGAGAGACAGAGACAAAGAGAGACCAGGCCATTGAGAGAGAGGGAGAATGCGAGTGAGAGAGAGAGAGAGAGAGAGAGACCAGGCCATTGAGAGAGAGGGAGAATGCGAGTGAGAGAGAGAGAGAGAGAGAGAGAGAGAGACCAGGCCATTGAGAGAGAGGGAGAATGCGAGTGAGAGAGAGAGAGAGAGAGAGAGAGACCAGGCCATTGAGAGAGAGGGAGAATGCGAGTGAGAGAGAGAGAGAGAGAGAGAGACCAGGTTACAGAGAGTGAGAGAGAGAGAGAGAGAGAGAGACCAGGTTACAGAGACAGTGAGAGAGAAAGAGAGAGAGAGAGAGAGAGAGACCAGGTTACAGAGAGTGAGAGAGAGAGAGAGAGAGAGAGAGACCAGGTTACAGAGACAGTGAGAGAGAGAGAGAGACCAGGTTACAGAGAGTGAGAGAGAGAGAGAGAAAGAGAGACCAGGCTACAGAGACAGTGAGAGAGAGAGAGAGAGAGAGAGACCAGGCTACAGAGACAGTGAGAGAGAGAGAGCCGACAACAGAGGAAGATAGAGAGAGAGACCAGGCTACAGAGAGTGAGAGAGAGAGAGAGAGAGAGACCAGGTTACAGAGACAGTGAGAGAGAGAGAGAGAGAGAGAGAGAGACCAGGTTACAGAGACAGTGAGAGAGAGAGAGAGAGAGAGAGAGAGAGAGACCAGGTTACAGAGACAGTGAGAGAGAGAGAGAGAGACCAGGTTACAGAGACAGTGAGAGAGAGAGAGAGAGAGGGACCAGGTTACAGAGACAGTGAGAGAGAGAGAGAGAGAGACCAGGTTACAGAGACAGTGAGAGAGAGAGAGAGAGAGACCAGGTTACAGAGAGTGAGAGAGAGAGAGAGAGAGAGAGACCAGGTTACAGAGACAGTGAGAGAGAGAGAGAGAGAGAGAGACCAGGTTACAGAGAGTGAGAGAGAGAGAGAGAAAGAGAGACCAGGTTACAGAGAGTGCGAGAGAGAGAGAGAGAGAGACCAGGCTACAGAGACAGTGAGAGAGAGAGAGAGAGAGAGAGAGAGAGAGAGAGACCAGGTTACAGAGAGTGAGGGAGAGAGAGAGACCAGGTTACAGAGAGTGAGAGAGAGAGAGAGAGAGAGAGACCAGGTTACAGAGAGTGAGAGAGAGAGAGACCAGGTTACAGAGACAGTGAGAGAGAGAGAGAGAGAGAGAGAGAGAGACCAGGTTACAGAGACAGTGAGAGAGAGAGAGAGAGAGAGAGAGAGACCAGGCTACAGAGACAGTGAGAGAGAGAGAGAGACCAGGTTACAGAGACAGAGAGAGAGAGACCAGGTTACAGAGACAGTGAGAGAGAGAGAGAGAGAGAGAGAGAGAGACCAGGGTACAGAGACAGTGAGAGAGAGAGAGAGAGAGAGAGACCAGGTTACAGAGACAGAGAGAGAGAGAGAGACCAGGTTACAGAGAGTGAGAGAGAGAGAGAGAGACCAGGTTACAGAGAGTGAGAGAGAGAGAGAGAGAGAGAGAGAGACCAGGTTACAGAGAGTGAGAGAGAGAGAGAGAGAGAGAGAGAGACCAGGTTACAGAGAGAGAGAGAGAGAGAGAGAGACCAGGTTACAGAGAGTGAGAGAGAGAGAGAGAGAGAGAGACCAGGTTACAGAGACAGTGAGAGAGAGAGAGAGAGAGAGAGAGACCAGGTTACAGAGAGAGAGAGAGACCAGGTTACAGAGACAGTGAGAGAGAGAGAGAGAGAGAGAGAGACCAGGCTACAGAGACAGTGAGAGAGAGAGAGAGAGACCAGGCTACAGAGACAGTGAGAGAGAGAGAGAGAGACCAGGTTACAGAGAGTGAGAGAGAGAGAGACCAGGTTACAGAGACAGTGAGAGAGAGAGAGAGACCAGGCTACAGAGACAGTGAGAGAGAGAGAGCCGACAACAGAGGAAGATAGAGAGGGAGACCAGGCTACAGAGAGATAGAAAGACGACACTATAGAGAGAGAGAGAGAAATAGAGAGAGAGACCAGGCTACAGCGAAAGAGAGAGATAGACCTGGCCACAGAGGGAGAGAGAGGGAGAGATTAGGCTACAGAGAGCGAGAGTGAGAGAAATTAGGCTACACAGAGAGAGAGAGAGAGAGAGAGACCTGGCTACAGAGGAGGAGAGAGAGAAAAGAGAGCGAGACAAGGCCATTGAATGTGAGAGAGAGGGAGGGAGACCAGGCTAGAGAGAGAGTGAGAGAGAGAGAGAGACCGGGCTACAGAGAGAGGGAGAGAGAACGAGAGCGACCAGGCCACACCATAAGAGAGAGAGAGAGACCAGGCTACAGAGGGAGAGAGAAAGAGAGAGTGAGATCAGGCTACAGAGGGAGAGTGAGAGAGAGCCAGCCACAGAGGGAGAGAGAAAGAGAGAGTGAGATCAGGCTACAGAGAGAGATAGAGAGCCGACCACAGAGAGAGAGAGAGAGAGTGAGAAAGAGAGAGAGACCAGGCTACAGAGGGAGAGAGAGAGGGAGAGAGAGACCAGGCTACAGAGGGAGAGAGAGAGAGAGAGGGAGAGACCAGGCTACAGAGAGAGAGAGAGTGAGAAAGAGAGAGAGACCAGGCTACAGAGGGAGAGAAAGACGACACTACAGAGAGAGATAGAGACCTGGCTATAGAAAGAGAGAGTGAGTCACCAACAGAGGGAGATAGAGAGAGAGACATCAGGCTACAGAGAGAGAGAGAGAGAGAGAGAGACCAGGCTAGAGAGAGAGAGACAGAGAGAGAGAGAGAGACCTGGCTACAGAGAGAGAGGAGAGAGACCAGGCTAGAGAGAGAGAGACAGAGAGAGAGAGAGAGACCTGGCTACAGAGGGAGAGAGAGAGAGAGAGAAAGAGAGAGACAAGGCTACAGAGGGGGAGAGAGAGGGAGAGAAAGAGAGAGACAAGGCTACAGAGGGGGAGAGAGAGAGAGAGACAGAGAGAGAGAGAGAGACCTGGCTACAGAGGGGGAGAGAGAGAGAGAGAAAGAGAGAGACAAGGCTACAGAGGGGGAGAGAGAGGGAGACCAGGTTACAGAGAGATGGAGAGGAGAGGGAGGGACCAGGCCACAGAGGGGAAGAGAGAAAGTGAGAAAGAGAAACTCGGCTACAGCGAGAGAGAGAGAGAGAGAGAGAGACCAGGCTACAGAGAGCTAGAGAGGGGGGGACTAGGCAACAGAGAGAGAGAGAGAGAGAGAGAGAGACCAGGTTACAGAGAGTGAGAGAGAGAGAGAGAGAGAGAGACCAGGTTACAGAGAGTGCGAGAGAGAGAGAGAGAGACCAGGCTACAGAGACAGTGAGAGAGAGAGAGAGAGAGACCAGGTTACAGAGACAGTGAGAGAGAGAGAGAGAGAGAGAGAGAGAGACCAGGTTACAGAGAGTGAGAGAGAGAGAGAGAGACCAGGTTACAGAGAGTGAGAGAGAGAGAGAGAGAGAGAGAGACCAGGTTACAGAGAGTGAGAGAGAGAGAGAGAGAGAGAGAGACCAGGTTACAGAGACAGTGAGAGAGAGAGAGAGAGAGAGACCAGGTTACAGAGACAGAGAGAGAGAGAGAGAGACCAGGTTACAGAGAGTGAGAGAGAGAGAGAGAGACCAGGTTACAGAGAGTGAGAGAGAGAGAGAGAGAGAGAGACCAGGTTACAGAGAGTGAGAGAGAGAGAGAGAGAGAGAGAGAGACCAGGCTACAGAGAGTGAGAGAGAGAGAGAGAGAGAGAGAGACCAGGTTACAGAGAGTGAGAGAGAGAGAGAGAGACCAGGTTACAGAGACAGTGAGAGAGAGAGAGAGAGAGAGACCAGGCTACAGAGACTGAGAGAGAGAGAGAGAGAGAGAGAGAGACCAGGTTACAGAGACAGTGAGAGAGAGAGAGTGAGAGAGAGAGAGAGAGAGAGAGACCAGGTTACAGAGACAGTGAGAGAGAGAGAGAGAGAGAGAGACCAGGTTACAGAGAGTGAGAGAGAGAGAGAGAAAGAGAGACCAGGTTACAGAGAGTGCGAGAGAGAGAGAGAGAGAGACCAGGCTACAGAGACAGTGAGAGAGAGAGAGAGAGAGACCAGGTTACAGAGAGTGAGAGAGAGAGAGAGACCAGGTTACAGAGAGTGAGAGAGAGAGAGAGAGAGAGACCAGGTTACAGAGAGTGAGAGAGAGAGAGACCAGGTTACAGAGACAGTGAGAGAGAGAGAGAGAGAGAGAGAGAGACCAGGTTACAGAGACAGTGAGAGAGAGAGAGAGAGAGAGAGAGACCAGGCTACAGAGACAGTGAGAGAGAGAGAGAGACCAGGTTACAGAGACAGAGAGAGAGAGAGAGAGAGAGACCAGGTTACAGAGACAGTGAGAGAGAGAGAGAGAGAGAGAGAGAGAGAGACCAGGCTACAGAGACAGTGAGAGAGAGAGAGAGAGAGAGAGACCAGGTTACAGAGACAGAGAGAGAGAGAGAGACCAGGTTACAGAGAGTGAGAGAGAGAGAGAGAGAGAGACCAGGTTACAGAGACAGTGAGAGAGAGAGAGAGAGAGAGAGAGAGAGAGACCAGGCTACAGAGACAGTGAGAGAGAGAGAGAGAGAGAGAGACCAGGTTACAGAGACAGAGAGAGAGAGAGAGACCAGGTTACAGAGAGTGAGAGAGAGAGAGAGAGACCAGGTTACAGAGAGTGAGAGAGAGAGAGAGAGAGAGAGAGACCAGGTTACAGAGAGTGAGAGAGAGAGAGAGAGAGAGAGAGACCAGGTTACAGAGAGAGAGAGAGAGAGAGAGAGACCAGGTTACAGAGAGTGAGAGAGAGAGAGAGAGAGAGAGACCAGGTTACAGAGACAGTGAGAGAGAGAGAGAGAGAGAGAGAGACCAGGTTACAGAGAGAGAGAGAGAGAGAGAGAGACCAGGTTACAGAGACAGTGAGAGAGAGAGAGAGAGAGAGAGAGACCAGGCTACAGAGACAGTGAGAGAGAGAGAGAGAGACCAGGTTACAGAGAGTGAGAGAGAGAGAGACCAGGTTACAGAGACAGTGAGAGAGAGAGAGAGACCAGGCTACAGAGACAGTGAGAGAGAGAGAGCCGACAACAGAGGAAGATAGAGAGGGAGACCAGGCTACAGAGAGATAGAAAGACGACACTATAGAGAGAGAGAGAGACATAGAGAGAGAGACCAGGCTACAGCGAAAGAGAGAGATAGACCTGGCCACAGAGGGAGAGAGAGGGAGAGATTAGGCTACAGAGAGCGAGAGTGAGAGAAATTAGGCTACACAGAGAGAGAGAGAGAGAGAGAGACCTGGCTACAGAGGAGGAGAGAGAGAAAAGAGAGCGAGACAAGGCCATTGAATGTGAGAGAGAGGGAGGGAGACCAGGCTAGAGAGAGAGTGAGAGAGAGAGAGAGACCGGGCTACAGAGAGAGGGAGAGAGAACGAGAGCGACCAGGCCACACCATAAGAGAGAGAGAGAGACCAGGCTACAGAGGGAGAGAGAAAGAGAGAGTGAGATCAGGCTACAGAGGGAGAGTGAGAGAGAGCCAGCCACAGAGGGAGAGAGAAAGAGAGAGTGAGATCAGGCTACAGAGAGAGATAGAGAGCCGACCACAGAGAGAGAGAGAGAGAGTGAGAAAGAGAGAGAGACCAGGCTACAGAGGGAGAGAGAGAGGGAGAGAGAGACCAGGCTACAGAGAGAGAGAGAGTGAGAAAGAGAGAGAGACCAGGCTACAGAGGGAGAGAAAGACGACACTACAGAGAGAGATAGAGACCTGGCTATAGAAAGAGAGAGTGAGTCACCAACAGAGGGAGATAGAGAGAGAGACATCAGGCTACAGAGAGAGAGAGAGAGAGAGAGACCAGGCTAGAGAGAGAGAGACAGAGAGAGAGAGAGAGACCTGGCTACAGAGAGAGAGGAGAGAGACCAGGCTAGAGAGAGAGAGACAGAGAGAGAGAGAGAGACCTGGCTACAGAGGGAGAGAGAGAGAGAGAGAGAAAGAGAGAGACAAGGCTACAGAGGGGGAGAGAGAGGGAGAGAAAGAGAGAGACAAGGCTACAGAGGGGGAGAGAGAGAGAGAGACAGAGAGAGAGAGAGAGACCTGGCTACAGAGGGGGAGAGAGAGAGAGAGAAAGAGAGAGACAAGGCTACAGAGGGGGAGAGAGAGGGAGACCAGGTTACAGAGAGATGGAGAGGAGAGGGAGGGACCAGGCCACAGAGGGGAAGAGAGAAAGTGAGAAAGAGAAACTCGGCTACAGCGAGAGAGAGAGAGAGAGAGAGAGACCAGGCTACAGAGAGCTAGAGAGGGGGGGACTAGGCAACAGAGAGAGAGAGAGAGAGAGAGAGAGACCAGGTTACAGAGAGTGAGAGAGAGAGAGAGAGAGAGACCAGGTTACAGAGAGTGCGAGAGAGAGAGAGAGAGACCAGGCTACAGAGACAGTGAGAGAGAGAGAGAGAGAGACCAGGTTACAGAGACAGTGAGAGAGAGAGAGAGAGAGAGAGAGAGAGACCAGGTTACAGAGAGTGAGAGAGAGAGAGAGAGACCAGGTTACAGAGAGTGAGAGAGAGAGAGAGAGAGAGAGAGACCAGGTTACAGAGAGTGAGAGAGAGAGAGAGAGAGAGAGAGACCAGGTTACAGAGACAGTGAGAGAGAGAGAGAGAGAGAGACCAGGTTACAGAGACAGTGAGAGAGAGAGAGAGAGAGAGACCAGGCTACAGAGACAGTGAGAGAGAGAGAGAGAGAGAGACCAGGTTACAGAGACAGAGAGAGAGAGAGAGAGACCAGGTTACAGAGAGTGAGAGAGAGAGAGAGAGAGAGAGACCAGGTTACAGAGAGTGAGAGAGAGAGAGAGAGAGAGAGAGAGACCAGGCTACAGAGAGTGAGAGAGAGAGAGAGAGAGAGAGAGACCAGGTTACAGAGAGTGAGAGAGAGAGAGAGAGAGAGACCAGGTTACAGAGACAGTGAGAGAGAGAGAGAGAGAGAGAGACCAGGCTACAGAGACTGAGAGAGAGAGAGAGAGAGAGAGAGAGAGACCAGGTTACAGAGACAGTGAGAGAGAGAGAGTGAGAGAGAGAGAGAGAGAGAGAGACCAGGTTACAGAGACAGTGAGAGAGAGAGAGAGAGAGAGAGACCAGGTTACAGAGAGTGAGAGAGAGAGAGAGAAAGAGAGACCAGGTTACAGAGAGTGCGAGTGAGAGAGAGAGAGAGACCAGGCTACAGAGACAGTGAGAGAGAGAGAGAGAGAGACCAGGTTACAGAGAGTGAGAGAGAGAGAGAGACCAGGTTACAGAGAGTGAGAGAGAGAGAGAGAGAGAGAGACCAGGTTACAGAGAGTGAGAGAGAGAGAGACCAGGTTACAGAGACAGTGAGAGAGAGAGAGAGAGAGAGAGAGAGACCAGGTTACAGAGACAGTGAGAGAGAGAGAGAGAGAGAGAGAGACCAGGCTACAGAGACAGTGAGAGAGAGAGAGAGACCAGGTTACAGAGACAGAGAGAGAGAGAGAGAGAGAGACCAGGTTACAGAGACAGTGAGAGAGAGAGAGAGAGAGAGAGAGAGAGACCAGGCTACAGAGACAGTGAGAGAGAGAGAGAGAGAGAGAGACCAGGTTACAGAGACAGAGAGAGAGAGAGAGACCAGGTTACAGAGAGTGAGAGAGAGAGAGAGAGACCAGGTTACAGAGAGTGAGAGAGAGAGAGAGAGAGAGAGAGACCAGGTTACAGAGAGTGAGAGAGAGAGAGAGAGAGAGAGAGACCAGGTTACAGAGAGAGAGAGAGAGAGAGAGAGAGACCAGGTTACAGAGAGTGAGAGAGAGAGAGAGAGAGAGAGACCAGGTTACAGAGACAGTGAGAGAGAGAGAGAGAGAGAGAGAGACCAGGTTACAGAGAGAGAGAGAGAGAGAGAGACCAGGTTACAGAGACAGTGAGAGAGAGAGAGAGAGAGAGAGACCAGGCTACAGAGACAGTGAGAGAGAGAGAGAGAGACCAGGCTACAGAGACAGTGAGAGAGAGAGAGAGAGACCAGGTTACAGAGAGTGAGAGAGAGAGAGACCAGGTTACAGAGACAGTGAGAGAGAGAGAGAGACCAGGCTACAGAGACAGTGAGAGAGAGAGAGCCGACAACAGAGGAAGATAGAGAGGGAGACCAGGCTACAGAGAGATAGAAAGACGACACTATAGAGAGAGAGAGAAATAGAGAGAGAGACCAGGCTACAGCGAAAGAGAGAGATAGACCTGGCCACAGAGGGAGAGAGAGGGAGAGATTAGGCTACAGAGAGCGAGAGTGAGAGAAATTAGGCTACACAGAGAGAGAGAGAGAGAGAGAGACCTGGCTACAGAGGAGGAGAGAGAGAAAAGAGAGCGAGACAAGGCCATTGAATGTGAGAGAGAGGGAGGGAGACCAGGCTAGAGAGAGAGTGAGAGAGAGAGAGAGACCGGGCTACAGAGAGAGGGAGAGAGAACGAGAGCGACCAGGCCACACCATAAGAGAGAGAGAGAGACCAGGCTACAGAGGGAGAGAGAAAGAGAGAGTGAGATCAGGCTACAGAGGGAGAGTGAGAGAGAGCCAGCCACAGAGGGAGAGAGAAAGAGAGAGTGAGATCAGGCTACAGAGAGAGATAGAGAGCCGACCACAGAGAGAGAGAGAGAGAGTGAGAAAGAGAGAGAGACCAGGCTACAGAGGGAGAGAGAGAGGGAGAGAGAGACCAGGCTACAGAGGGAGAGAGAGAGAGAGAGGGAGAGACCAGGCTACAGAGAGAGAGAGAGTGAGAAAGAGAGAGAGACCAGGCTACAGAGGGAGAGAAAGACGACACTACAGAGAGAGATAGAGACCTGGCTATAGAAAGAGAGATTGAGTCACCAACAGAGGGAGATAGAGAGAGAGACATCAGGCTACAGAGAGAGAGAGAGAGAGAGAGAGACCAGGCTAGAGAGAGAGAGACAGAGAGAGAGAGAGAGACCTGGCTACAGAGAGAGAGGAGAGAGACCAGGCTAGAGAGAGAGAGACAGAGAGAGAGAGAGAGACCTGGCTACAGAGGGAGAGAGAGAGAGAGAGAAAGAGAGAGACAAGGCTACAGAGGGGGAGAGAGAGGGAGAGAAAGAGAGAGACAAGGCTACAGAGGGGGAGAGAGAGAGAGAGACAGAGAGAGAGAGAGAGACCTGGCTACAGAGGGGGGGAGAGAGAGAGAGAGAAAGAGAGAGACAAGGCTACAGAGGGGGAGAGAGAGGGAGACCAGGTTACAGAGAGATGGAGAGGAGAGGGAGGGACCAGGCCACAGAGGGGAAGAGAGAAAGTGAGAAAGAGAAACTCGGCTACAGCGAGAGAGAGAGAGAGAGAGAGAGACCAGGCTACAGAGAGCTAGAGAGGGGGGGACTAGGCAACAGAGAGAGAGAGAGAGAGAGAGAGAGACCAGGTTACAGAGAGTGAGAGAGAGAGAGAGAGAGAGACCAGGTTACAGAGAGTGCGAGAGAGAGAGAGAGAGACCAGGCTACAGAGACAGTGAGAGAGAGAGAGAGAGAGACCAGGTTACAGAGACAGTGAGAGAGAGAGAGAGAGAGAGAGAGAGACCAGGTTACAGAGAGTGAGAGAGAGACCAGGTTACAGAGAGTGAGAGAGAGAGAGAGAGAGAGAGAGACCAGGTTACAGAGAGTGAGAGAGAGAGAGAGAGAGAGAGAGACCAGGTTACAGAGACAGTGAGAGAGAGAGAGAGAGAGAGACCAGGTTACAGAGACAGTGAGAGAGAGAGAGAGAGAGACCAGGCTACAGAGACAGTGAGAGAGAGAGAGAGAGAGAGACCAGGTTACAGAGACAGAGAGAGAGAGAGAGAGACCAGGTTACAGAGAGTGAGAGAGAGAGAGAGAGAGAGACCAGGTTACAGAGACAGAGAGAGAGAGAGAGAGACCAGGTTACAGAGAGTGAGAGAGAGAGAGAGAGAGAGACCAGGTTACAGAGAGTGAGAGAGAGAGAGAGAGAGAGAGAGAGACCAGGCTACAGAGAGTGAGAGAGAGAGAGAGAGAGAGAGAGACCAGGTTACAGAGACAGTGAGAGAGAGAGAGAGAGAGAGACCAGGCTACAGAGACTGAGAGAGAGAGAGAGAGAGAGAGAGAGACCAGGTTACAGAGACAGTGAGAGAGAGAGAGTGAGAGAGAGAGAGAGAGAGAGACCAGGTTACAGAGACAGTGAGAGAGAGAGAGAGAGACCAGGTTACAGAGAGAGAGAGAGAGAGAGAGAGACCAGGTTACAGAGACAGTGAGAGAGAGAGAGAGAGAGAGAGAGACCAGGCTACAGAGACAGTGAGAGAGAGAGAGAGAGAGACCAGGCTACAGAGACAGTGAGAGAGAGAGAGAGAGAGAGAGAGAGAGACCAGGTTACAGAGAGTGAGAGAGAGAGAGAGACCAGGTTACAGAGACAGTGAGAGAGAGAGAGAGAGAGAGAGAGACCAGGCTACAGAGACAGTGAGAGAGAGAGAGAGAGAGAGAGCAGGTTACAGAGACAGTGAGAGAGAGAGAGAGAGAGAGACCAGGCTACAGAGACAGTGAGAGAGAGAGAGAGAGAGAGAGAGACCAGGTTACAGAGACAGTGAGAGAGAGAGAGAGAGAGAGACCAGGCTACAGAGACAGTGAGAGAGAGAGAGCCGACAACAGAGGAAGATAGAGAGAGAGACCAGGCTACAGAGAGAGAGAGAGAGAGACGGAGAGGAAGGGAGAGAGAGAGAGAAGAGAGAGAGACAAAGCCATTGTGTGGGAAAGAGAGGGAGACCAGGCTACAGAGAGATAGAAAGACGACACTATAGAGATAGATAGAGAAATAGAGAGAGAGACCAGGCTACAGCGAAAGAGAGAGATAGACCAGGCCACAGAGGGAGAGAGAGGGAGAGATTAGGCTACAGAGAGCGAGAGTGAGAGAAATTAGGCTACACAGAGAGAGAGAGAGAGAGAGAGACCTGGCTACAGAGGAGGAGAGAGAGAAAAGAGAGCGAGACAAGGCCATTGAATGTGAGAGAGAGGGAGGGAGACCAGGCTAAAGAGAGTGAGAGAGAGAGAGAGACCGGGCTACAGAGAGAGGGAGAGAGAACGAGAGCGACCAGGCCACACCATAAGAGAGAGAGAGAGACCAGGCTACAGAGGGAGAGAGATAGAGAGCCAGCCACAGAGGGAGAGAGAAAGAGAGAGTGAGATCAGGCTACAGAGGGAGAGTGAGAGAGAGCCAGCCACAGAGGGAGAGAGAAAGAGAGAGTGAGATCAGGCTACAGAGAGAGATAGAGAGCCGACCACAGAGAGAGAGAGAGAGAGTGAGAAAGAGAGAGAGACCAGGCTACAGAGGGAGAGAGAGAGGGAGAGAGAGAGAGACCAGGCTACAGAGGGAGAGAGAGAGAGAGAGGGAGAGAGAGACCAGGCTACAGAGAGAGAGAGTGAGAAAGAGAGAGAGACCAGGCTACAGAGGGAGAGAAAGACGACACTACAGAGAGATATAGAGACCTGGCTATAGAAAGAGAGAGTGAGTCACCAACAGAGGGAGATAGAGAGAGAGACATCAGGCTACAGAGAGAGAGAGAGAGAGACCAGGCTAGAGAGAGAGAGAGACAGAGAGAGAGAGAGAGACCTGGCTACAGAGGGGGAGAGAGAGAGAGAGACAGAGAGAGAGAGAGAGACCTGGCTACAGAGAGAGAGAGAGAGAGACCAGGCTAGAGAGAGAGAGAGACAGAGAGAGAGAGAGAGACCTGGCTACAGAGGGGGAGAGAGAGAGAGAGACAGAGAGAGAGAGAGAGACCTGGCTACAGAGAGAGAGGAGAGAGACCAGGCTAGAGAGAGAGAGACAGAGAGAGAGAGAGAGACCTGGCTACAGAGGGGGAGAGAGAGAGAGAGAAAGAGAGAGACAAGGCTACAGAGGGGGAGAGAGAGAGAGAGAAAGAGAGAGACAAGGCTACAGAGGGGGAGAGAGAGAGAGAGAGAAAGAGAGAGACAAGGCTACAGAGGGGGAGAGAGAGAGAGAGAGAAAGAGAGAGACAAGGCTACAGAGGGGGAGAGAGAGGGAGAGAAAGAGAGAGACAAGGCTACAGAGGGGGAGAGAGAGGGAGAGAAAGAGAGAGACAAGGCTACAGAGGGGGAGAGAGAGAGAGAGACAGAGAGAGAGAGAGAGACCTGGCTACAGAGGGGGAGAGAGAGAGAGAAAGAGAGAGACAAGGCTACAGAGGGGGAGAGAGAGGGAGACCAGGTTACAGAGAGATGGAGAGGAGAGGGAGGGACCAGGCCACAGAGGGGAAGAGAGAAAGTGAGAAAGAGAAACTCGGCTACAGCGAGAGAGAGAGAGAGAGAGAGAGACCAGGCTACAGAGAGCTAGAGAGGGGGGGACTAGGCAACAGAGAGAGAAAGAGAGAGAGAGAGAGAGACCAGGTTACAGAGAGTGAGAGAGAGAGAGAGTGAGTGACCAGGCTACAGAGAGCTAGAGAGGGGGGGACTAGGCAACAGAGAGAGAGAGAGAGAGAGACTGAGACCCGGCTAAAGCAAGAAAGAGAAAGAGAGAGAGAGACCAGGCCACAGAGAGAGAAAGAGGGAGAGAGAACGAGAGTGGCCAAGCTACAGAGAGAGAGAGAGACCAGGCTAGAGAGAGAGAGAGAGACCAGGCCAGAGTGAGAGGGGGTGAGGGAGAGGGAGAGCAAGAGACCAGACTAGAGAGACAGACCAGGCTAGACAGAGAGAGATAGAGAGAGCAGGCTACGAAGAGCAAGAGAGGGAGGGACCAGGCTACAGAAACAGAGACCGAGGCCCAGCAAGTATTGCCCATCCCCCTAATTGCCCCCTTGAGAAGGTGGTGGTGGGTGAGCCGCCTCCTTGAGCCGCTGCTGTCCCTGTGGTGTAGGTACACCCACCGTGCTGTTAGGGAGGGAGTTCCCAGGGTCTTGACCCGGTGACAGTGAAGAAACGGCCAATATATTCCCAAGTCCGGATGGCGAGTGCGGCTCGGAGGGGAACTTCCAGGTGGGGGTGTTCCCCGTGCGTCTGCTGCCCTCGTCCTTCTAGACGGTAGCGGTCGTGGGTTTGGAAGGTGCTGTCGAAGGAGCCTTGGTGAGTTGCTGCGGTGCATCTTGTAGATGGTACACACACTGCTGCCGCTGTGTATCAATGGTGGGGGGAGTGAATGTTTGTGGATGGGGTGCTGATCGAGCGGAGGCTGCTTTGTCCTGGACGGTGTCGAGCTTCTCGAGTGTTGTGGGAGCCGCCCTCATCCAGGCAAGTGGGGAGAGTGTCCCATCACACTCCTGACTTGTGGCTTGTAGCTGGTGGACAGGCTTTGGGGAGAGTCAGGAGGTGAGTGACTCTCTGCAGGATTCCCAGCCTCAGTGCTCTCTCCCTGCTTCCTCTCTCTCACTCTCTCCCCTCAAGGTGCTGACTCTGCCAGCGTCTGGTGAATCTGCGCTGCGCTCCCACCCAGAAGGCAATGTACCCTTCCTGAGGTGCGACTCTGTCTCACCAGCTGCTCCCGTAAGTGGTCCTGCCGTCCCTTAAAACCAGGAGTGCACCAACAGGAGGGTGGCAGCCTGGTGGCAGTGTAACTTGTCACGATCTGGCTCGGGACCAGTAACCTTAAGTTTAAAAGTTGGGAAAGTTTGAAACCCCAATTACCCCTCGGAGAATAGAGCCGTCAGATTCCACCAGTCTTAAACAAGCTTGATGTCGAAAGTGAAGAGCTGCGATCCCTCAGGAGGGAGGAAGGGTTTGAACAAGACGGTGTGGCTCACAGCGATCACAGATGTCTGGGTGGGATGAGCCTTGGCCGTTTGAGGTGCGTTCAAACCCAGTTTGCCCAGTTAATTCACATTTACCGCATGTTAATTCTGAACGTCAGAGCGTGATGGCGGGGGGGGGGGGGGAGTTGGAAATCGTTTCACTTTTCGGGTTTTGTATTTTTGAAAAAAAAAATTCGTTCGCAGGGTGTGGGCTCTGCTGGCTGGGCCCAGCATTGAACGCCCATCCCCTGTGCAGCTCACCACCCATCTTCTGAAGGGCAACTAATATAAAAATCGAGGGGGGGGCGTAAAGCGGGTTTCAGATGGGCCGGTCCCTCGATTTGTTACCCCGCTCGCTCCCTTTGGTCCGCCCCGCACCGCAGGCGCTTGACAATCGGCTTGGGACTGTCACCGCAGCCGGGTGGCTTTTCCCTCGCCGTGGCCGCCAGTCCCGCCTACCCTGACCCTTGCCACCATGCCGAGGAGTGAGGACGCCAGGACCACACGTGCAGCTGGATTGCCGAGCCCGCCTGAAACCTTAACCCTAACCCTGGAGCCACAGCCCTCACCGTATCCCTAGTTCTAATCCCAACAAGATTCCAGTCGGGGGGGGGTTCAGGGTCGAGGTCAGAGCCGGGCTGGGTTACGGGGAGACGGTGGCGTACGGTGGTGGTAATGTCACAGGACCGGTAATCCAGAGGGCCCCGGACCCTAATGCCCTGGGAGGGGGAGGGGGGAAGGACACGGGTTCAAATCCCACCCACGCCAGCCGGTGGAATTTGAACCCTCTTCGTAAAATCTGGAATTGGACGCCAGTCCCAGTGGTGGCAGCCACCACCGGTTGTTGTAAAAGAAAAAACAAACCCCTCGCTAATGCCCCCTTTGGGGAAGGGAAATCTGCCGTCCTTACCCAGGTCCGGCCCACACGCGACCTCCGGGTGCAGCGCGACGCGGTTGACGCTTAACCGGCCCCTCAGCGGGGAAGCCAGCGCCGCGAGCGCGCCAACACCAGGTGGAATGCAACGGCCCCAAGTCAGCAGCGGCTCAGGCACACACGCCCCCGGCACAGGCGCACACGCCCCCGGCACAGGCGCACGCGTCCGGAGGCAAAATAATAAACTCGCCAAAATAAAAAAACCCCCCCGCCCTTCACCTGTGACATCCCACGACGAGGTCGTCGAGATCCGGAGGGGTACGGACAGGGTGGTAGAGAGCGAGAAGCTGATCCCGCTGAAGGGGGCGTCAGGGACTAGGGGGGCACACGGGCTCAAAGTAATTGGCAAAGCGGGGAGACGGGGAGAAAACTTTCCGACCCGCGGAGGGCGGGGGGTTGGGGGGTCTGGGACGAACTTCCCGAGTGGGCGGCGGGTTCGATTGGGGCGCTCGAATGGGGATCGGATGGGTTCCTGAGGAGAGAGAGAGAGAGAACGAACGTGCAACGTCCCAGGGGGTAAGGAGCCGGGAGAGCGCGGGTGGGGGGGAAGGTGGGACAGGGTAGAATGCTCTTTCGGCGCGCCAGTGCAGACTCGACGGGCTGGGTAGCCTCCTCCTGCACCGTAAAGGTTCGGTGCTTCTGTGACGCGCCCTTTCCACAATAGAGCTCTCACTCTAATCGGTCACCATCTCCCCAGGAGACCAATCACCTGCCCAGAGAAATTCAAACTTCTCGTCTGCAGCTGAAAGAATGACACACCAGAACTTTGCGTTTCAAAACTTTTACTGTAACAAATGGCTTAAAAACACAATGGATCAAACACTTTCCTTTTCATAGGCAACTTACACTTTAAATGGCAGAAAAGAGAGATTCCCCATTTTATTCTTTAGCACGACAGAAAATGTCCTGCTACGGTTTATATGTTACCCTGTCCCTTAAGCGGTTATGTCATCCTCCAGGAGCCGGGCTAAATTTATTCTCAGCTCCCGATGGCTTGCTGCCTTTTTACTCCACCTCCCAGGCAACCTCTAATCCCAGGGCTGCCTTTCCTTGTGAGGGTTAACACTGTAGATCCCTTCCTCTAGTCCCAAGCTGGGCAAATCTTCCAGCCTCCTTTAACTGCTCACGAGGCCGGTCTCCAGTTCGAGCGTGAGCTCCCGCCCGTGTTCTGCGTGGCGAACGATAGGGTCAGCATTTTCCCTGCTAAAGGGGAGGGCCTGGCTGCTTCTGCCTCTTGCCCCCTCTACCTCTCAACGGGCCGCAGGGCGCGCAAGACAAAACTGCAAACTGCTGTCCACCCATGACCGTCATGGGTTTATAGGGAAGCCTGTGACCTGATCTCAAAAAATGGCTTCCACTGCCCTTGTCCCCATAGCAATGGGGGTCACATTAGCTTTGTGTTCAAGGGGAAATGGCAATTCATTTTCTTTGATCCCCACTTCCTTTCATCTTAGAAGTTAAGTGGATAGCTTACAGCACCACTGTTTATGACTCAAAACCTACACCACCATTCTGGGGCTTTGGGAGACTCAGGGTCCACTCATGGTAAACCCAGGTACTGCCGCCACTGTCTCCAAGTGTAAATACCTTGTGCCTCCTTCTCAGTAAAATGATCTGAACCTTCCTTTGATCTCTGGCAACCAAACCACCCAGGCTGACCATCAGGCAGGCTCCAGGGCAGGTCACATGACCCACTTTGCTCGCCCTAGATTTAAAGCTACAGTCCCCAAAATGTAATAATCATCTCAACCAAAAGACACGTTCCTGACATATAATAATGATCTTGTAAACCTCCCGATTGCAGGCCGAGACCTGGAACGGGCTTATGAGGGAAGGTTGGACAGGCCGGGCTTGCATCCGCTGGAGTTTAGAAGAGTGAGGGGCGACTCGATTGAAACCTTTAAGATCCTGAGGGGGTCTTGACAGGGTGGATGTGGAGAGGATGTTTCCTCTTGTGGGAGAATCTAGAACGAGGTGGGGGGAGGGGGGGTCACTGTTTAAAAATAAGGGGAGTCACCCATTTAGGACGGAGACAAGGAGAAATTTTCCCTCTCAGAGGGCGGCGAGTCTCTGGAAATCTCTTCCTCGAAAGGCGGTGGGAGCAGAGTCTCGGAATATTTTTAAGGCGGAGCGGGACAGGTTCGCGATAAGCGACGGGGGGGTGGGGTGAAAGGTTATTGGGGGGGGTCGAGGTGACAATCGGATTGGCCGCCATCTTATAGAACGGCAGGAGCGGGCCGGAGGAAGGGCCGAGTGGCCTCCTCCTCCTCCTGCCCCGAGCTTGTGCGTCCGTGCGTAGGCGACGAGTTCGCCAAAAGTCCGTCAAAGGCCCCTCGCGAACCGAGGGCCGAGGGAGGGTTCAAAGGGGGCGGCGGCTTCAGTCGAGATTTATTTTTTCACTTGGCAAGCGACAGGCGGAAATGGAGGGCGTCAGAAAACTCCGCCGTGAAAGACCTCGCCTCATTCCGGTGGTGCTGCGGAGGCGGCGGTGGGCACCGCAACGCGGGAGGACCGGGAGCAGCTGAACCCCTCTCCGGAGGTGGGGGGGGCGGGGCGCGGGATCTGCTCAACAGGGTGGGCCTGGGGCAGCTACCGCGCTGTTCCCGGGTGGGGGGGGGGTGGTGTGGAGAGAGGGAATGTCTCCCGGATGGGTCGCCGACTGAACTGGCCGCCAGGTCAACTCTCCCTCCGCCCGCGCCCCCCACCACCTCACCTCCTCCCTCCCTAACCCCCCACCGCCGCCAGGCTACGCTGCCCTGCCCGCCTGCAGAGCTCGAGCAGGAGGAGCCCAGACCTGCACCGCAGCCGAAGGCTGGCCAGAATGTGTCCCTGGTGAGCCTCTCGGCAAGACCGCCGCCTCCCAGATGGTCAGCCGGGGTCCTCAACCTCTCCCCCTCCCCCTCCCCCACCACCACCACCGCCGGCTGTTGCACAGAATTCATCCCATGGAGAGCAGACGTGGGACAAAGGGAAACGCGTTCACGGAATAAACAGGGAAAGGACTCGCGTAGCTCACGGGGAGGGGGCGGGGGAAGGTTGGGGAGGTCGGGGGGGTCGGTCGGGGGAGGGTGATCGGGGGAGGGGGTCGGGGGAGGGGGGGGTCGAGGGAGACGGCGGGGTCGAGGGGAATGAGGAGAAGTTGGAATTGAGGGATACAGGCAGACGGGATGAGGGACACGGGGAGACGGTGGGATTGAGGGACACGGGGAGACGGTGGGATTGAGGGACACGGGGAGACGGTGGGATTGAGGGACACGGGGAGACGGTGGGATTGAGGGACACGGGGAGACGGTGGGATTGAGGGACACGGGGAGACGGTGGGATTGAGGGACACGGGGAGACGGTGGGATTGAGGGACACGGGGAGAGACGGTGGGATTGAGGGACACGGGGAGACGGTGGGATTGAGGGACACGGGGAGACGGTGGGATTGAGGGACACGGGGAGACGGTGGGATTGAGGGACACGGGGAGACGGTGGGATTGAGGGACACGGGGAGACGGTGGGATTGAGGGACACGGGGAGACGGTGGGATTGAGGGACACGGGGAGACGGTGGGATTGAGGGACACGGGGAGACGGTGGGATTGAGGGACACGGGGAGACGGTGGGATTGAGGGACACGGGGAGACGGTGGGATTGAGGGACACGGGGAGACGGTGGGATTGAGGGACACGGGGAGACGGTGGGATTGAGGGACACGGGGAGACGGGGGAATTGAGGGACACGGGGAGGACGGTGGGATTGAGGGACACGGGGAGACGGTGGGATTGAGGGACACGGGGAGACGGTGGATTGAGGGACACGGGGGAGACGGTGGGATGAGGGACACGGGGAGACGGTGGGATTGAGGGACACGGGGAGACGGTGGGATTGAGGGACACGGGGAGACGGTGGGATTGAGGGACCGGGGGAGACGGTGGGATTGAGGGACACGGGGGGAGACGGTGGGATTGAGGGACACGGGACGACGGTGGGATTGAGGGACACGGGGGAGACGGTGGGATTGAGGGACACGGGGAGACGGGTGGGATTGAGGACCCGGGGAGACGGTGGGATTGAGGGACACGGGGAGACGGTGGGATTGAGGGACACGGGGAGACGGTGGGATTGAGGGACACGGGGAGACGGTGGGATTTGAGGGACACGGGGAGACGGTGGGATTGAGGACACGGCGGAGACGGTGGGATTGAGGGACACGGGGAGACGGTGGGATTGAGGGACACGGGGAGACGGTGGGATTGAGGGACACAGGGAGACGGTGGGGATTGAGGGACACGGGGGAGACGGTGGGATTGAGGGACACGGGGAGACGGTGGGATTGAGGGACACGGGGGAGACGGTGGGATTGAGGGACACGGGGAGACGGTGGGATTGAGGGACACGGGGAGACGGTGGGATTGAGGGACACGGGGAGACGGTGGGATTGAGGGACACGGGGAGACGGTGGGATTGAGGGACACGGGGAGACGGTGGGATTGAGGGACACGGGGAGACGGTGGGATTGAGGGACACGGGGAGACGGTGGGATTGAGGGACACGGGGAGACGGTGGGATTGAGGGACACGGGGAGACGGTGGGATTGAGGGACACGGGGAGACGGTGGGATTGAGGGACACGGGGAGACGGTGGGATTGAGGGCCACGGGGAGACGGTGGGATTGAGGGCCACGGGGAGACGGTGGGATTGAGGGCCACGGGGAGACGGTGGGATTGAGGGACACGGGGAGACGGTGGGATTGAGGGACACGGGGAGACGGTGGGATTGAGGGACACGGGGAGACGGTGGGATTGAGGGACACGGGGAGACGGTGGGATTGAGGGACACGGGGAGACGGTGGGATTGAGGGACACGGGGAGACGGTGGGATTGAGGGACACGGGGAGACGGTGGGATTGAGGGACACGGGGAGACGGTGGGATTGAGGGACACGGGGAGACGGTGGGATTGAGGGACACGGGGAGACGGTGGGATTGAGGGACACGGGGAGACGGTGGGATTGAGGGACACGGGGAGACGGTGGGATTGAGGGACACGGGGAGACGGTGGGATTGAGGGACACGGGGAGACGGTGGGATTGAGGGACACGGGGAGACGGTGGGATTGAGGGACACGGGGAGACGGTGGGATTGAGGGACACGGGGAGACGGTGGGATTGAGGGACACGGGGAGACGGTGGGATTGAGGGACACGGGGAGACGGTGGGATTGAGGGACACGGGGAGACGGTGGGATTGAGGGACACGGGGAGACGGTGGGATTGAGGGACACGGGGAGACGGTGGGATTGAGGGACACGGGGAGACGGTGGGATTGAGGGACACGGGGAGACGGTGGGATTGAGGGACACGGGGAGACGGTGGGATTGAGGGACACGGGGAGACGGTGGGATTGAGGGACACGGGGAGACGGTGGGATTGAGGGACACGGGGAGACGGTGGGATTGAGGGACACGGGGAGACGGTGGGATTGAGGGACACGGGGAGACGGTGGGATTGAGGGACACGGGGAGACGGTGGGATTGAGGGACACGGGGAGACGGTGGGATTGAGGGACACGGGGGAGACGGTGGGATTGAGGGCACGGGGAGACGGTGGGATTGAGGGCCACGGGGAGACGGTGGGATTGAGGGCCACGGGGAGACGGTGGGATTGAGGGCCACGGGGAGACGGTGGGATTGAGGGCCACGGGGAGACGGTGGGATTGAGGGCCACGGGGAGACGGTGGGATTGAGGGCCACGGGAGACGGTGGGATTGAGGGCCACGGGGAGACGGTGGGATTGAGGGCCACGGGAGACGGTGGGATTGAGGGCCACGGGGGAGACGGTGGGATTGAGGGCCACGGGGAGACGGTGGGATTGAGGGCCACGGGGAGACGGTGGGATTGAGGGCCACGGGGAGACGGTGGGATTGAGGGCCACGGGAGACGGTGGGATTGAGGGCCACGGGGAGACGGTGGGATTGAGGGCCACGGGGAGACGGTGGGATTGAGGGCCACGGGGAGACGGTGGGATTGAGGGCCACGGGGAGACGGTGGGATTGAGGGCCACGGGGAGACGGTGGGATTGAGGCCACGGGGGAGACGGTGGGATTGAGGGCCACGGGGAGACGGTGGGATTGAGGGCCACGGGGGAGACGGTGGGATTGAGGGCCACGGGGAGACGGTGGGATGAGGGCCACGGGGGAGACGGTGGGATTGAGGCCACGGGGAGACGGTGGGATTGAGGGCCACGGGGAGACGGTGGGATTGAGGGCCACGGGGGGAGACGGTGGGATTGAGGGCCACGGGGAGACGGTGGGATTGAGGGCCACGGGAGACGGTGGGAATTGAGGGCCACGGGGAGACGGTGGGATTGAGGGGCCACGGGGGGAGACGGTGGGATTGAGGGCCACGAGGGAGACGGTGGGGATGAGGGCCACGGGGAGACGGTGGGATTGAGGGCCACGGGGAGACGGTGGGATTGAGGGGGCCACGGGGAGACGGTGGGAATTGAGGGCCACGGGGAGACGGTGGGATTGAGGGCCACGGGGAGACGGTGGGATTGAGGGCCACGGGGAGACGGTGGGATTGAGGGCCACGGGGAGACGGTGGGATTGAGGGCCACGGGGAGACGGTGGGATTGAGGGCCACGGGAGGAGACGGTGGGATTGAGGGCCACGGGGAGACGGTGGGATTGAGGGCCACGGGGAGACGGTGGGATTGAGGGCCACGGGGAGACGGTGGGATTGAGGGCGCAGGGGAGACGGTGGGATTGAGGGCCACGGGGAGACGGTGGGATTGAGGGCCACGGGGAGACGGTGGGATTGAGGGCCACGGGGAGACGGTGGGATTGAGGGCCACGGGGAGACGGTGGGATTGAGGGCCACGGGGAGACGGTGGGATTGAGGGCCACGGGGAGACGGTGGGATTGAGGGACACGGGGAGACGGTGGGATTGAGGGACACGGGGAGACGGTGGGATTGAGGGACACGGGGAGACGGTGGGATTGAGGGACACGGGGAGACGGTGGGATTGAGGGACACGGGGAGACGGTGGGATTGAGGGACACGGGGAGACGGTGGGATTGAGGGACACGGGGAGACGGTGGGATTGAGGGACACGGGGAGACGGTGGGATTGAGGGACACGGGGAGACGGTGGGATTGAGGGACACGGGGAGACGGTGGGATTGAGGGACACGGGGAGACGGTGGGATTGAGGGACACGGGGAGACGGTGGGATTGAGGGACACGGGGAGACGGTGGGATTGAGGGACACGGGGAGACGGTGGGATTGAGGGACACGGGGAGACGGTGGGATTGAGGGACACGGGGAGACGGTGGGATTGAGGGACACGGGGAGACGGTGGGATTGAGGGACACGGGGAGACGGTGGGATTGAGGGACACGGGGAGACGGTGGGATTGAGGGACACGGGGAGACGGTGGGATTGAGGGACACGGGGAGACGGTGGGATTGAGGGACACGGGGAGACGGTGGGATTGAGGGACACGGGGAGACGGTGGGATTGAGGGACACGGGGAGACGGTGGGATTGAGGGACACGGGGAGACGGTGGGATTGAGGGACACGGGGAGACGGTGGGATTGAGGGACACGGGGAGACGGTGGGATTGAGGGACACGGGGAGACGGTGGGATTGAGGGACACGGGGAGACGGTGGGATTGAGGGACACGGGGAGACGGTGGGATTGAGGGACACGGGGAGACGGTGGGATTGAGGGACACGGGGAGACGGTGGGATTGAGGGCCACGGGGAGACGGTGGGATTGAGGGACACGGGGAGACGGTGGGATTGAGGGACACGGGGAGACGGTGGGATTGAGGGCACGGGGAGACGGTGGGATTGAGGGACACGGGGAGACGGTGGGATTGAGGGACACGGGGAGACGGTGGGATTGAGGGACACGGGGAGACGGTGGGATTGAGGGACACGGGGAGACGGTGGGATTGAGGGACACGGGGAGACGGTGGGATTGAGGGACACGGGGAGACGGTGGGATTGAGGGACACGGGGAGACGGTGGGATTGAGGGACACGGGGAGACGGTGGGATTGAGGGACACGGGGAGACGGTGGGATTGAGGGACACGGGGAGACGGTGGGATTGAGGGCCACGGGGAGACGGTGGGATTGAGGGACACGGGGAGACGGTGGGATTGAGGGACACGGGGAGACGGTGGGATTGAGGGACACGGGGAGACGGTGGGATTGAGGGACACGGGGAGACGGTGGGATTGAGGGACACGGGGAGACGGTGGGATTGAGGGACACGGGGAGACGGTGGGATTGAGGGACACGGGGAGACGGTGGGATTGAGGGACACGGGGAGACGGTGGGATTGAGGGACACGGGGAGACGGTGGGATTGAGGGACACGGGGAGACGGTGGGATTGAGGGACACGGGGAGACGGTGGGATTGAGGGACACGGGGAGACGGTGGGATTGAGGGACACGGGGAGACGGTGGGATTGAGGGACACGGGGAGACGGTGGGATTGAGGGACACGGGGAGACGGTGGGATTGAGGGACACGGGAGACGGTGGGATTGAGGGACACGGGAGACGGTGGGATTGAGGGACACGGGGAGACGGTGGGATTGAGGGACACGGGGAGACGGTGGGATTGAGGGACACGGGGAGACGGTGGGATTGAGGGACACGGGGAGACGGTGGGATTGAGGGACACGGGGAGACGGTGGGATTGAGGGCCACGGGGAGACGGTGGGATTGAGGGACACGGGGAGACGGTGGGATTGAGGGACACGGGGAGACGGTGGGATTGAGGGACACGGGGAGACGGTGGGATTGAGGGACACGGGGAGACGGTGGGATTGAGGGACACGGGGAGACGGTGGGATTGAGGGACACGGGGAGACGGTGGGATTGAGGGACACGGGGAGACGGTGGGATTGAGGGACACGGGGAGACGGTGGGATTGAGGGACACGGGGAGACGGTGGGATTGAGGGACACGGGGAGACGGTGGGATTGAGGGACACGGGGAGACGGTGGGATTGAGGGACACGGGGAGACGGCTTGGATTGAGGGACACGGGGAGACGGTGGGATTGAGGGACACGGGGAGACGGTGGGATTGAGGGACACGGGGAGACGGTGGGATTGAGGGACACGGGGAGACGGTGGGATTGAGGGACACGGGGAGACGGTGGGATTGAGGGACACGGGGAGACGGTGGGATTGAGGGCCACGGGGAGACGGTGGGATTGAGGGACACGGGGAGACGGTGGGATTGAGGGGACACGGGGAGACGGTGGGATTGAGGGACACGGGGAGACGGTGGGATTGAGGGACACGGGGAGACGGTGGGATTGAGGGACACGGGGAGACGGTGGGATTGAGGGACACGGGAGACGGTGGGATTGAGGGACACGGGGAGACGGTGGGATTGAGGGCCACGGGGAGACGGTGGGATTGAGGGCCACGGGGAGACGGTGGGATTGAGGGACACGGGGAGACGGTGGGATTGAGGGACACGGGGAGACGGTGGGATTGAGGACACGGGGAGACGGTGGGATTGAGGGCCACGGGGAGACGGTGGGATTGAGGACACGGGGAGACGGTGGGATTGAGGGCCACGGGGAGACGGTGGGATTGAGGGCCTCGGGAGACGGTGGGATTGAGGGCCTCGGGGAGACGGTGGGATTGAGGGCCTCGGGGAGACGGTGGGATTGAGGGACTCGGGGAGACGGTGGATTGAGGGACTCGGGGAGACGGTGGATTGAGGGACACGGGGAGACGGTGGGGATTGAGGGACACGGGGAGACGGTGGGATTGAGGGACTCGGGGAGACGGTGGGATGAGGGACTCGGGAGACGGTGGGATTGAGGGACTCGGGGAGACGTGGATTGAGGGACTCGGGGAGACGGTGGGATTGAGGGGACACGGGGAGACGGTGGGATTGAGGGACACGGGAGACGGTGGGATTGAGGGACACGGGGAGACGGTGGATTGAGGGACACGGGGAGACGGTGGGATTGAGGGACACGGGAGACGGTGGGATTGAGGACACGGGGAGACGGTGGGATAGAGGGACTCGGGGGGAGTACGGTGGGATAGAGGGACACGGGGAGACGGTGGGATATGAGGGACACGGGGAGACGTGGGAATTGAGGGACAACGGGGAGACGTGGGGATTGAGGGACACGGGGGAGACGGGTGGGATTGAGGGAACACGGGGGGAACGGTTGGATTGAGGGACAAACGGGGGAGACGGTGGGATTGAGGGACACTGGGAGTCGGTGGGATTGAGGGACACGGGGAGCGGTGGGATTGAGGGACACGGGGAGAACGGTGGGATTGAGGGACAACGGGGAGACGGAGGGGGATTGAGGGCACGGGGGGAGACGGTGGGATTGAGGGACACGGGGGAGACCGTGGGATTGAGGGACAACGGGGAGGACGTGGGATTGAGGGACACGGGGACGAGACGGTGGGATTGAGGGACACGGGGAGACGGGTGGGATTGAGGGACACGGGGAGACGGTGGGATTGAGGGACACGGGGAGACGGTGGGATTGAGGGACACGGGGAGACGGTGGGATTGAGGGACTCGGGGAGACGGTGGGATTGAGGGACTCGGGGAGACGGTGGGATTGAGGGACACGGGGAGACGGTGGGATTGAGGGACACGGGGAGACGGTGGGATTGAGGGACACGGGGAGACGGTGGGATTGAGGGACACGGGGAGACGGTGGGATTGAGGGACACGGGGAGACGGTGGGATTGAGGGACACGGGGAGACGGTGGGATTGAGGGACACGGGGAGACGGTGGGATTGAGGGACCCGGGGAGACGGTGGGATTGAGGGACACGGGGAGACGGTGGGATTGAGGGACACGGGGAGACGGTGGGATTGAGGGACACGGGGAGACGGTGGGATTGAGGGACACGGGGAGACGGTGGGATTGAGGGACACGGGGAGACGGTGGGATGAGGGACACGGGGAGACGGTGGATTGAGGGACACGGGGAGACGGTGGGATTGAGGGACACGGGGAGACGGTGGGATTGAGGGACACGGGGAGACGGTTGGGATTGAGGGACACGGGGAGTCGGTGGGATTGAGGGACACGGGGAGACGGTGGGATTGAGGGACACGGGGAGACGGTGGGATTGAGGGACACGGGGAGACGGTGGGATTGAGGGACACGGGAGACGGTGGGATTGAGGGACACGGGGAGACGGTGGGATTGAGGGACACGGGGAGACGGTGGGATTGAGGGACACGGGGAGCGGTGGGATTGAGGGACACGGGGAGACGGTGGGATGAGGGCCACGGGGAGACGGTGGGATTGAGGGACACGGGGAGACGGTGGGATTGAGGGACACGGGGAGACGGTGGGATTGAGGGGACACGGGGAGACGGTGGGATTGAGGGACACGGGGGAGACGGTGGGATTGAGGGACACGGGGAGACGGTGGGATTGAGGGACACGGGGAGACGGTGGGATTGAGGGACACGGGGAGACGGTGGGATTGAGGGACACGGGAGACGGTGGGATTGAGGGACACGGGGAGACGGTGGGATTGAGGGACACGGGGAGACGGTGGGATTGAGGGACACGGGGAGACGGTGGGATTGAGGGACACGGGGAGACGGTGGGATTGAGGGACACGGGGAGACGGTGGGATTGAGGGACACGGGGAGACGGTGGGATTGAGGGACACGGGGAGACAGTGGGATTGAGGGACACGGGGAGACAGTGGGATTGAGGGACACGGGGAGACAGTGGGATTGAGGGACACGGGGAGACAGTGGGATTGAGGGACACGGGGAGACAGTGGGATTGAGGGACACGGGGAGACAGTGGGATTGAGGGACACGGGGAGACAGTGGGATTGAGGGACACGGGGAGACAGTGGGATTGAGGGACACGGGGAGACAGTGGGATTGAGGGACACGGGGAGACAGTGGGATTGAGGGACACGGGGAGACAGTGGGATTGAGGGACACGGGGAGACAGTGGGATTGAGGGACACGGGAAAATGGTGGGATTGAGGGATACGGGGAGACGGTGGGATTGAGGGACACGGGGAGACGGTGGGATTGAGGGACACGGGAATATGGTGGGATTGAGGGATACGGGAATATGGTGGGATTGAGGGGTACGGGGAGAAGGCCGGATGGTTGGGGCTGAGACAAGCCAAAATAATGAGGCATACGTGGCTGAATAGCTTCTTCCTGCCCAGTGAAGTTGGCAGTGATGTGTGGCGGGAATCATGATCAGTCACCACGGCACAAGCACCAAAGACGCAGAGAGAGAGGGGGGGGGTGGAGGGATGGGGGAGAGAGAGAGAGATGAGGGTGAGAGAGAGAGAGAGATGGGGGTGAGAGAGAGAGTGAGAGAGATGGGGGAGAGAGAGAGAGAGATTCGGGTCAGAGAGAGAGATGGGGGTGAGAGAGAGAGATGGGGGTTAGAGAGAGAGATGGGTGTGAGAGAGAGAGAGTGGGGGGGGAGAGAGAGGGGGGGGGAGAGAGAGGGGGGGGAGAGTGAGAGAGGGGGGGGAGAGAGAGAGAGAGGGGGGGAGAGAGAGAGAGGGAGGGGGGGGAGAGAGAGAGAGAGAGAGAGAGAGAGAGGGGGGGAGAGAGAGAGAGAGGGGGGGAGAGAGAGAGAGAGGGGGGAGAGAGAGAGAGAGGGGGGGAGAGAGAGAGAGAGGGGGGGAGAGAGAGAGAGGGGGGGAGAGAGAGAGAGAGGGGGGGAGAGAGAGAGAGAGGGGGGAGAGAGAGAGAGAGGGGGGGAGAGAGAGAGAGAGGGGGGGAGAGAGAGAGAGGGGGGGAGAGAGAGAGAGGGGGGGAGAGAGAGAGAGGGGGGGAGAGAGAGAGGGGGGGAGAGAGAGGGGGGGGGAGAGAGAGTGGGGGGGAGAGAGAGGGGGGGAGAGAGAGGGGGGGAGAGAGAGGGGGGGAGAGAGAGGGGGGGAGAGAGAGAGAGGGGGGGAGAGAGAGAGGGGAGGAGAGAGAGAGAGAGGGGGGGAGAGAGAGAGAGAGGGGGAGAGAGAGAGAGAGGGGGGGAGAGAGAGAGGGGGGGGAGAGAGAGAGGGGGGGAGAGAGAGGGGGGGAGAGAGAGGGGGGGAGAGAGAGAGGGGGGGAGAGAGAGAGGGGGGGAGAGAGAGAGGGGGGGGAGAGAGAGAGGGGAGGGAGAGAGAGAGGGGAGGGAGAGAGAGAGGGGGGGAGAGAGAGAGGGGGGGAGAGAGAGAGGGGAGGGAGAGAGAGAGGGGGGGAGAGAGAGAGGGGGGGAGAGAGAGTGGGGGGGAGAGAGAGTGGGGGGGAGAGAGAGAGGGGGGGAGAGAGAGGGGGGGGGGAGAGAGAGTGGGGGGGAGAGAGAGTGGGGGGGAGAGAGAGAGGGGGGGAGAGAGAGCGGGCTGGAGAGAGAGCGGGCTGGAGAGAGAGAGGGCTGGAGAGAGAGAGGGCTGGAGAGAGAGAGGGCTGGAGAGAGAGAGGGGGGGAGAGAGAGAGGGGGGGAGAGAGTGGGGGGAGAGAGAGAGGGGGAGGAGAGCTTGTTCCATAGCACCCCCCAGGGTATGGCGGATTATTGCCCTCCCTTGGCCACCCGTCACCCCCCACACCACTGAACCCCCACCCTGTGGCCCCTCCCAGCTTCCCCGCCCCCTCTCTGGGGAGCACCAACCCGGACCGAAGGAGGGGAAGGGGGTGGCGGCGAACTCCGCGACCTCGCCATGGTCCCAAAGTGGGGCCGGTATTTAGGCGCGAGGCCTGGGAGCCAGCTGCACGGGGCCGCCCCACACCGAGTCAAACATGGATGGGAAGGCCGAGGTGGGTGGGGTAGGGGGGAGGGGGAAGGGTGGGGAGCAGGGCCGTGAGAGTAGGGGAGTAGTGGGAAAGGGGAGAGCCTGAGATTTCCAGCTTTCTTCGTCGAACCGCTGGACACGCCCGAGGGCAACTGTGGGTGTCCTGAGCCTGAGGCCCCACCGCGGAGGCCTCAGGAGCTTCAGGGGGTAGGAGGGCCTTGTCCTGCCCGCCGGACAGCGATGGCACCCACGGTCAGGGTGAGTCCGCAGCGCTACCCACACAAAGTGGATCGTGAACATCAGTGAGATCTCGCCCGATAACTTCGTTCACTGCCAGAGGAAACAAAGCAAGGGACATCAGAGAGAAGAGCACAGAAAACATTAACCAGGTTAGATACAGAGTAAAGCTCCCGCTACACTGTCCCCATCAAACACTCCCAGGACAGGTACAGCACGGGGTTAGATACAGAGTAAAGCTCCCTCTATACCGTCCCCATCAAACACTCCCAGGACCGGTGCAGCAGGGGGTTAGATACAGAGTAAAGCTTCCTCTACAATGTCCCCATCAAACACTCCCAGGACAGGTACAGCACGGGTTTAGCTACAGAGTAAAGCTCCCTCTACACTGTCCCCATCAAACACTCCCAGGCCAGGTACAGCACGGGGTTAGATACAGAGTAAAGCTCCCTCTATACCGTCCCCATCAAACACTCCCAGGACCGGTGCAGCAGGGGGTTAGATACAGAGTAAAGCTTCCTCTACACTGTCCCCATCAAACACTCCCAGGACAGGTACAGCACGGGTTTAGATACAGAGTAAAGCTCCCTCTACACTGTCCCCATCAAACACTCCCAGGACAGGTACAGCACGGGGTTAGATACAGAGTAAAGCTTCCTCTACACTGTCCCCATCAGACACTCCCAGGACAGGTACAGCACGGGGTTAGATACAGAGTAAAGCTTCCTCTACACTGTCCCCATCAAACACTCCCAGGACAGGTACAGCACTGGGTTAGATACAGAGTAAAGCTTCCTCTACACTGTCCCCATCAAACACTCCCAGGACAGGTACAGCACGGGGTTAGATACAGAGTAAAGCTCCCTCTATACCGTCCCCATCAAACACTCCCAGGACCGGTGCAGCAGGGGGTTAGATACAGAGTAAAGCTTCCTCTACAATGTCCCCATCAAACACTCCCAGGACAGGTACAGCACGGGTTTAGATACAGAGTAAAGCTCCCTCTACACTGTCCCCATCAGACACTCCCAGGACAGGTACAGCACGGGGTTAGATACAGAGTAAAGCTCCCTCCACACTGTCCCCATCAAACACTCCCAGGACAGGTACAGCAGGGGGTTAGATACAGAGTAAAGCTCCCTCTACACTGTCCCCATCAAACACTCCCAGGACAGGTACAGCAGGGGGTTAGATACAGAGTAAAGCTCCCTCTACACTGTCCCCATCAAACACTCCCAGGACAGGTACAACACGGGAATAGATACAGAGTAAATCTCTCTCTACACTGTCCACATCAAACACTCCCAGGACAGGTACAGCAGGGGGTTAGATACAGAGTAAAGCTCCCTCTACACTGTCCCCATCAAACACTCCCAGGACAGGTACAACACGGGAATAGATACAGAGTAAATCTCTCTCTACACTGTCCACATCAAACACTCCCAGGACAGGTACAGCACGGGAATAGATACAGAGTAAAGCTTCCTCTACACTGTCCCCATCAAACACTCCCAGGACAGGTACAGCACGGGGTTAGTTACAGAGTAAAGCTCCCTCTACACTGTCCCCATCAAACACTCCCAGGACAGGTACAGCACGGGGTTAGTTACAGAGTAAAGCTCCCTCTACACTGTCCCCATCAAACACTCCCAGGACAGGTACAGCACGGGGTTAGTTACAGAGTAAAGCTCCCTCTACACTGTCCCCATCAAACACTCCCTGGACAGGTACAGCGCGCGGTGAGACTCCGCCCCCTGCCGCGGCCCCGCCCCCGGGTCACTTACCGTCATCCAAGGTGATGCCCTGGATGGAGATGGTCCTGAAGGGCAGCTCGCAATCTGGGACCTCCCGCTCCCTCTCAGCCGCCTCCGTCCCCCGTCGTGCGGGCCCCGCTCTCCCCTCGCCCGGCACTCGTTCGGGACTCGCCTCCGGAGGCGGTGGCGGCGCCGGCGACCCAGGGTAGGGGCGGCCCCCCGGGCTCCCCAGGCCCCCCGGGCTCCCCAGGCCCCCGCCGTAGGCGCAGGCGCAGGGCCCGTAAGCCGGGGACTCGGGCCCCGCCAGGAAGGCCGGCGGCGGGGACCGGGCCGGGCGCGAGGCGGCCCAGCCGGCCGAGGGTGCGTAGGAGCCGGACGGGCCCCGGCGCGCGTGCGGGGGCGGGGCTAAGAGCGGGGGCGTGACCACGGGCGAATGCCGGGGCGGGGTTAGGGCCAGGGGCGCGTGGGGGGGCGGGGCTAGGTTTGGGGGCGTGGCCAGGGGTAAGGGTGCGTGCGGGGGCTGGTGGGGGACTAGCGCTGGGGGCGTGGTCAGGGGCACGGTCACCGGCGCGTGCGGGGCTAAGACCGGGGGCGCGGCCAAAGGCACGGGCGAATACCGAGGCGGGGTTAGGGGCAGGTGCGTGGCCAGGGGCACGGGCACCAGCGCGTGCGGGGGCGAAGCGGCCCAGCAGGCGGGCGGCGAGTAGGAGGCGGACGGGCCCCGGGGCGGGGGCCCAGCGGACAGGCCGCGGTCGGCCTGGGTCAGGGGGCAGCTGCGGTGGCGCTGGGCCGGGGGGTGGCCTCCGCGGGCCGGCCGGGACAGAGGGGGCGGCGTCGGAGGCGGCGGCTCGCCGGCCTCGCCCCAGCCCAGGAGGCTGAGCAGGAAGTGGGGCGGAGGCGTTAGGGGCGAGGATAAGGGCCCGGCTTCGCCGTAGACCCGCCCCGGCCCCGGGCAGGCCGGGTCGGGGCGCGGGACGGGCGGGGAGGAAGAGGCGGGGCCCAGCGGGTACCGGGCCGGGGTCCTGAGCGGAGACGGGGAGCCCAGCACCAAACCCTCGTACGGCTCTTCCTTAATGAGAACTAGAGAGAAACAGCAATGGGCGATTAGACACCGGCACCCTCGCCCCGCCCCTTCTCCCCGCTCCTACACCTTCGCCCCGCCCCCTTCTCCCTCCCCCCCGCCCTTCTCCCTTCTCCCCGCTCCTACACCTACGCCCCGCCCCCTCCCCCCTCCCCCCTCCCCCTTCTCCCTCCCCCCTCCCCCTTCTCCCTCCCCCCGCCCCCGCCCCTTCTCCCTTCCCCCGCCCCCGCCCCTTCTCCCTTCCCCCTCGCCCCACCCCTTCTCCCTCGCCCCACCCTTCCCCCTTCCCCCTCACCCCACCCTTCCCCCTCGCCCCACCCCTTCTCCCTCGCCCCACCCTTCCCCCTTCCACCTCACCCCACCCCTTCTCCCTCCCCCCTCGCCCCTCCCCCTCCACGCGCTCCTCCCCTCGCACCTCGCCCCCAACCCCGGCCGCCGCCTGATCTTCAGTCTGCTTGATGTGCCTACGTGGGTCGTACTATCGCTGAGGGAGAGCCGCACTGTCGGAGGGTCAGTGCTGAGGGAGTGCCGCACTGTCGGAGGGTCAGTGCTGAGGGAGTGCCGCACTGTCGGAGGGTCAGTGCTGAGGGAGTGCCGCACTGTCGGAGGGTCAGTGCTGAGGGAGTGCCGCACTGTCGGAGGGTCAGTGCTGAGGGAGTGCCGCACTGTCGGAGGGTCAGTGCTGAGGGAGTGCCGCACTGTCGGAGGGTCAGTGCTGAGGGAGTGCCGCACTGTCGGAGGGTCAGTGCTGAGGGAGTGCCGCACTGTCGGAGGGTCAGTGCTGAGGGAGTGCCGCACTGTCGGAGGGTCAGTGCTGAGGGAGTGCCGCACTGTCGGAGGGTCAGTGCTGAGGGAGTGCCGCACTGTCGGAGGGTCAGTGCTGAGGGAGTGCCGCACTGTCGGAGGGTCAGTGCTGAGGGAGTGCCGCACTGTCGGAGGGTCAGTGCTGAGGGAGTGCCGCACTGTCGGAGGGTCAGTGCTGAGGGAGTGCCGCACTGTCGGAGGGTCAGTGCTGAGGGAGTGCCGCACTGTCGGAGGGTCAGTGCTGAGGGAGTGCCGCACTGTCGGAGGGTCAGTGCTGAGGGAGTGCCGCACTGTCGGAGGGTCAGTGCTGAGGGAGTGCCGCACTGTCGGAGGGTCAGTGCTGAGGGAGTGCCGCACTGTCGGAGGGTCAGTGCTGAGGGAGTGCCGCACTGTCGGAGGGTCAGTGCTGAGGGAGTGCCGCACTGTCGGAGGGTCAGTGCTGAGGGAGTGCCGCACTGTCGGAGGGTCAGTGCTGAGGGAGTGCCGCACTGTCGGAGGGTCAGTGCTGAGGGAGTGCCGCACTGTCGGAGGGTCAGTGCTGAGGGAGTGCCGCACTGTCGGAGGGTCAGTGCTGAGGGAGTGCCGCACTGTCGGAGGGTCAGTGCTGAGGGAGTGCCGCACTGTCGGAGGGTCAGTGCTGAGGGAGTGCCGCACTGTCGGAGGGTCAGTGCTGAGGGAGTGCCGCACTGTCGGAGGGTCAGTGCTGAGGGAGTGCCGCACTGTCGGAGGGTCAGTGCTGAGGGAGTGCCGCACTGTCGGAGGGTCAGTGCTGAGGGAGTGCCGCACTGTCGGAGGGTCAGTGCTGAGGGAGTGCCGCACTGTCGGAGGGTCAGTGCTGAGGGAGTGCCGCACTGTCGGAGGGTCAGTGCTGAGGGAGTGCCGCACTGTCGGAGGGTCAGTGCTGAGGGAGTGCCGCACTGTCGGAGGGTCAGTGCTGAGGGAGTGCCGCACTGTCGGAGGGTCAGTGCTGAGGGAGTGCCGCACTGTCGGAGGGTCAGTGCTGAGGGAGTGCCGCACTGTCGGAGGGTCAGTGCTGAGGGAGTGCCGCACTGTCGGAGGGTCAGTGCTGAGGGAGTGCCGCACTGTCGGAGGGTCAGTGCTGAGGGAGTGCCGCACTGTCGGAGGGTCAGTGCTGAGGGAGTGCCGCACTGTCGGAGGGTCAGTGCTGAGGGAGTGCCGCACTGTCGGAGGGTCAGTGCTGAGGGAGTGCCGCACTGTCGGAGGGTCAGTGCTGAGGGAGTGCCGCACTGTCGGAGGGTCAGTGCTGAGGGAGTGCCGCACTGTCGGAGGGTCAGTGCTGAGGGAGTGCCGCACTGTCGGAGGGTCAGTGCTGAGGGAGTGCCGCACTGTCGGAGGGTCAGTGCTGAGGGAGTGCCGCACTGTCGGAGGGTCAGTGCTGAGGGAGTGCCGCACTGTCGGAGGGTCAGTGCTGAGGGAGTGCCGCACTGTCGGAGGGTCAGTGCTGAGGGAGTGCCGCACTGTCGGAGGGTCAGTGCTGAGGGAGTGCCGCACTGTCGGAGGGTCAGTGCTGAGGGAGTGCCGCACTGTCGGAGGGTCAGTGCTGAGGGAGTGCCGCACTGTCGGAGGGTCAGTGCTGAGGGAGTGCCGCACTGTCGGAGGGTCAGTGCTGAGGGAGTGCCGCACTGTCGGAGGGTCAGTGCTGAGGGAGTGCCGCACTGTCGGAGGGTCAGTGCTGAGGGAGTGCCGCACTGTCGGAGGGTCAGTGCTGAGGGAGTGCCGCACTGTCGGAGGGTCAGTGCTGAGGGAGTGCCGCACTGTCGGAGGGTCAGTGCTGAGGGAGTGCCGCACTGTCGGAGGGTCAGTGCTGAGGGAGTGCCGCACTGTCGGAGGGTCAGTGCTGAGGGAGTGCCGCACTGTCGGAGGGTCAGTGCTGAGGGAGTGCCGCACTGTCGGAGGGTCAGTGCTGAGGGAGTGCCGCACTGTCGGAGGGTCAGTGCTGAGGGAGTGCCGCACTGTCGGAGGGTCAGTGCTGAGGGAGTGCCGCACTGTCGGAGGGTCAGTGCTGAGGGAGTGCCGCACTGTCGGAGGGTCAGTGCTGAGGGAGTGCCGCACTGTCGGAGGGTCAGTGCTGAGGGAGTGCCGCACTGTCGGAGGGTCAGTGCTGAGGGAGTGCCGCACTGTCGGAGGGTCAGTGCTGAGGGAGTGCCGCACTGTCGGAGGGTCAGTGCTGAGGGAGTGCCGCACTGTCGGAGGGTCAGTGCTGAGGGAGTGCCGCACTGTCGGAGGGTCAGTGCTGAGGGAGTGCCGCACTGTCGGAGGGTCAGTGCTGAGGGAGTGCCGCACTGTCGGAGGGTCAGTGCTGAGGGAGTGCCGCACTGTCGGAGGGTCAGTGCTGAGGGAGTGCCGCACTGTCGGAGGGTCAGTGCTGAGGGAGTGCCGCACTGTCGGAGGGTCAGTGCTGAGGGAGTGCCGCACTGTCGGAGGGTCAGTGCTGAGGGAGTGCCGCACTGTCGGAGGGTCAGTGCTGAGGGAGTGCCGCACTGTCGGAGGGTCAGTGCTGAGGGAGTGCCGCACTGTCGGAGGGTCAGTGCTGAGGGAGTGCCGCACTGTCGGAGGGTCAGTGCTGAGGGAGTGCCGCACTGTCGGAGGGTCAGTGCTGAGGGAGTGCCGCACTGTCGGAGGGTCAGTGCTGAGGGAGTGCCGCACTGTCGGAGGGTCAGTGCTGAGGGAGTGCCGCACTGTCGGAGGGTCAGTGCTGAGGGAGTGCCGCACTGTCGGAGGGTCAGTGCTGAGGGAGTGCCGCACTGTCGGAGGGTCAGTGCTGAGGGAGTGCCGCACTGTCGGAGGGTCAGTGCTGAGGGAGTGCCGCACTGTCGGAGGGTCAGTGCTGAGGGAGTGCCGCACTGTCGGAGGGTCAGTGCTGAGGGAGTGCCGCACTGTCGGAGGGTCAGTGCTGAGGGAGTGCCGCACTGTCGGAGGGTCAGTGCTGAGGGAGTGCCGCACTGTCGGAGGGTCAGTGCTGAGGGAGTGCCGCACTGTCGGAGGGTCAGTGCTGAGGGAGTGCCGCACTGTCGGAGGGTCAGTGCTGAGGGAGTGCCGCACTGTCGGAGGGTCAGTACTGAGGGAGTGCCGCACTGTCATAGGGTCAGTACTGAGGGCGTGCCGCAGTGTCAGAGGATCAGTACTGAGGGCGTGCCGCACTGTCAGAGGATCAGTACTGAGGGCGTGCCGCACTGTCAGAGGATCAGTACTGAGGGCGTGCCGCACTGTCAGAGGATCAGTACTGAGGGCGTGCCGCACTGTCAGAGGATCAGTACTGAGGGCATGCCGCACTGTCAGAGGATCAGTACTGAGGGCGTGCTGCATTTTCGGAGGGTCAGTACTAAGCGAGCACCACGCTGTCGGACTTGATGTATTTTGGATGCGACATTAACCGATGGGAACATCTGCCCCTCAGTGCGACGTTAATGATACCACAGCCACTATGGAGGCCAATATTTGCCTCTCAAGCAACAGAATCCACCACCTTCAAGAATCAAGCATCACCCCCATCCACCACCTTCAACATTCACCCCCATCCACCACCTTCAACATTCACTCCCTCCGCCACCTTCAACATTCACTCCCTCCGCCACCTTCAACATTCACTCCCTCCGCCACCTTCAACATTCACTCCCTCCGCCACCTTCAACATTCACTCCCTCCGCCACCTTCAACATTCACTCCTCCGCCACCTTCAACATTCACTCCCTCCGCCACCTTCAACATTCACTCCCTCCGCCACCTTCAACATTCACTCCCTCCGCCACCTTCAACATTCACTCCTCCGCCACCTTCAACATTCACTCCCTCCGCCACCTTCATCATTCACTCCCTCCGCCACCTTCAACATTCACTCCCTCCGCCACCTTCAACATTCACTCCCTCCGCCACCTTCAACATTCACTCCCTCCGCCACCTTCAACATTCACTCCCTCCGCCACCTTCAACATTCACTCCCTCCGCCACCTTCCACATTCACTCCCTCCGCCACCTTCCACATTCACTCCCTCCGCCACCTTCCACATTCACTCCCTCCGCCACCTTCCACATTCACTCCCTCCGCCACCTTCCACATTCACTCCCTCCGCCACCTTCCACATTCACTCCCTCCGCCACCTTCCACATTCACTCCCTCCGCCACCTTCCACATTCACTCCCTCCGCCACCTTCCACATTCACTCCCTCCGCCACCTTCCACATTCACTCCCTCCGCCACCTTCCACATTCACTCCCTCCGCCACCTTCCACATTCACTCCCTCCGCCACCTTCCACATTCACTCCCTCCACCTCCAACATTCACTCCCTCCACCACCTTCAACATTCACTCCCCCCACCACCGACGCACAGTAGCAGCAGTGTGTGTACCATCTACAAGATGCACCACAGCAACTCACTGAGGTTCCTTCGACAGCACCTTCCAAACCCACGACCGCTACTGTCTAGAAGGACGAGGGCAGCAGACGCACGGGGAACATACCCTGGAAGTTCCCCTCCGAGCCGCACTCGCCATCCCGACTTGGGAATGTATCGGCCGTTCCTTCACAGTTGCCAGGTGAAAATCCCAGGAAGTCCCTCTCTAACAGCACGGTGGGTGTACCTACACCACAGGGGCTGCAGCGGCTCAAGAAGGCGGCTCACCCACCACCTTTTCAAGGGGCAATTAGAGGGATGGGGCAATAAATGCTGGGCCCGGCCCAGCGACGCCCACATCCAAAGGGCGGTGACTGAAATGAACAGATGACCTGGGCGTTCCCAGTCGACTGTCGCTGGGGCCTTGCTGTGTCTGCGAGTGAAGGATTAGCCGCACTCAGTCCGACGGCGGGCAACCTGCTAGTGGAGAAGGCGTCAAGGTGACGTAGACCCGGTACCGCGTGACCCGCAATCGGGAGAAGAGCGTGGCACTCACCGGGCAGGTACTGGAAGGACTGGCAAGGACTCCTCTTCCTCTTCCCATTGCAGACCAGGAAGAGCACCGGGACGGCGCTGGTGAGGCTCTGATTGCGATAGGGGGGCACCTCAGCCAGGATCAGAGACTGCAAGACAGGGGAGGGGAGAGTGAGGCAAGCAAGAGAGAGAGGTCAATGTCAGGGAGGCCACACAAAGAACACGGAGAGATAGAGAGAGAGGCCGGAATCTAATCGAGGGGTTTGGGTGGTTTATATATAGAATAACAGATACCCGGGAGTGAGTTACAGACTGGAATCTAATTGAGGGGTTCGGGTGGTTTATATATAGAATAACAGGTACCCACGAGTGAGTTACAGACTGGAATCTAATCGAGGGGTTCGGGTGGTTTATTTATGGAATAACAGATACTGTGGAGTGAGTTACAGACTGGAATATAATAGAGGGGTTCGGGTGGTTTATATATAGAATAACAGATACCCGGGAGTGATTTAAAGACTAGAATCTAATAGAGGGGTTCGGGGGGGCTTATATATAGAATAACAGATACTGGGAGTGAGTTACAGACTGAAATCTAATTGAGGGGTTCGGGTGGTTTATATATAGAATAACTGATGCCCAGGAGTGAGTTACAGGCCGGAATCTAATCGAGGGGTTTGGGTGGTTTATATATTGAGTAACAGATACCCGGGAGTGAGTTACAGACTGGAATCTAATCGAGGGGTTCGGGTGGTTTATACATAGAATAACAGATACCCGGGAGTGAGTTACAGGCTGGAATCTAATTGAGAGGTTCGGGTGGTTTATTTATGGAAGAACAGATACTCTGGAGTGAGTTACAGACTGGAATCTAATCGAGGGGTTCAGGTGGTTTATATATAGAATAACAGATACTGTGGAGTGAGTTACAGACTGGAATCTAATCGATGGTTTCGGGTGGTTTATATATAGAATAATAGATACCAGGGAGTGATTTAAAGACTAGAATCTAATAGAGGGGTTCGGGTGGTTTATATATAGAATAACAGATACCCGGGAGTGATTTAAAGACTAGAATCTAATAGAGGGGTTCGGGTGGCTTATATATAGAATAACAGATACTGGGAGTGAGTTACAGACTGAAATCTAATTGAGGGGTTTGGGTGGTTTATAGAATAACAGATGCCCAGGAGTGAGTTACAGGCCGGAATCTAATCGAGGGGTTTGGGTGGTTTATATATTGAGTAACAGATACCCGGGAGTGAGTTACAGACTGGAATCTAATTGAGAGATTCGGGTGGTTTATATATAGAATAACAGTTACCCGAGAGTGAGTTACAGGCCGGAATCTAATAGAGGGGTTCAGGTGGTTTATACATAGAATAACAGATACCCGGGAGTGAGTTACAGACTGGAATCTAATCGAGGGGTTCGGGTGGGTTATATATAGAATAACAGATACCCGGGAGTGAGTTACAGACTGGAATCTAATAGAGGGGTTCGGGTGGTTTATATATAGAATAACAGATACCCGGGAGTGAGTTGCAGACAGGAATCTAATCGAGGGGTTCGGGTGGTTTATATATAGAATAACAGATACCCGGGAGTGAGTTACAGACTGGAATCTAATCGAGGGGTCCAGGTGGTTTATATATAGAATAACAGATACCTGGGAGTGAGTTACAGACTGGAATCTAATCGAGGGGTTCGTGTGGTTTATATATTGAGAAACAGATACCCGGGAGGGAGTTACAGGCTGGAATCTAATCGAGGGGTTCGGGTGGTTTATATATAGAATAACAGATACCCGGGAGTGAGTTACAGGCTGGAATCTAATTGAGCGGGTCGGGTGGTTTATATATAGAATAACAGATACCCGGGAGTGAGTTACAGACAGGAATCTAATCGAGGGGTTTGGGTGGTTTATGTATAGAATAACAGATGCCCGGGAGTGAGTTACAGACAGGAATCTAATCGAGGGGTTCGGGTGGTTTATATATAGAATAACAGATACCCGGGAGTGAGTTACAGTCTGGAATCTAATCGGGGGGGTCGGGTGGTTTATATATAGAATAACTGATACCCGGGAGTGAGTTACAGACTGGAATCTAATCGAGGGGTTTGAGTGGTTTATATATAGAGAAACAGATAACCGGGAGTGAGTTACAGACTGTAATCTAATCGAGGTGTTCGGGTGGTTTATATATAGAATAACAGATACCCGGGAGTGAGTTACAGGCTTTAATCTAATCGAGGGGTTCAGGTGGTTCATATATGGAATAACAGATACCTGTGAGTGAGTTACAGACTGGAATATAATAGAGGGGTTCGGGTGGCTTATATATAGAATAACAGATATTGGGAGTGAGTTACAGACTGAAATCTAATTGAGGGGTTTGGGTGGTTTATATATAGAATAACAGATGCCCAGGAGTGAGTTACAGGCCGGAATCTAATTGAGGGATTCGGGTGGTTTATATATAGAATAACAGTTACCCGGGAGTGAGTTACAGACTGGAATCTAATTGAGAGATTCGGGTGGTTTATATATTGAGTAACAGATACCCGGGAGTGAGTTACAGGCTGGAACCTAATTGACGGGTTCGGTTGGTTTATATATAGAATAACAGATACCTGGGAGTGAGTTACAGGCTGGAATCTAATTGAGGGATTCGGGTGGTTTATATATAGAATAACATACCTGGGAGTGAGTTACAGACTGGAATCTAATCGAGGGGTTTGAGTGGTTTATATATAGAGTAACAGATACCCGGGAGTGAGTTACAGACTGGAATCTAATTGAGAGGTTCGGGTGGTTTATTTATGGAATAACACATAGTCTGGAGTGAGTTACAGACTGGAATCTAATCGATGCGTTCGGGTAGTTTATATATAGAATAATAGATACCCGGGAGTGATTTAAAGACTAGAATCTAATAGAGGGGTTCGGGTGGTTTATATATAGAATAACAGATACCCAGGAGTGATTTAAAGACTCGAATCTAATAGAGGGGTTCGGGTGGCTTATATATAGAATAACAGATACTGGGAGTGAGTTACAGACTAAAATCAAATTGAAGGGTTTGGGTGGTTTATATATAGAATAACAGATGCCCAGGAGTGAGTTACAGGCCGGAATCTAATCGAGGGGTTTGGGTGGTTTATATATTGAGTAACAGATACCCGGGAGTGAGTTACAGACTGGAATCTAATCAAGGAGTTTGGGTGGTTTATATATAGAGTAACATATAGCCGGGAATGAGTTACAGACTGGAATCTAATTGAGGGGTTCGGGTGCTTTATATATAGAATAACAGATACCCGGGAGGGAGTTACAGACTGGAATCTAATAGAGGGGTTTGGGTGGTTTATATATAGAAGAACAGATACCCGGGAGTGAGTTACAGGCTGGAATCTAATTGAGGGATTCGGGTGGTTTATATATAGAATAACTGATACCCGGGAGTGACTTACAGACTGGAATCTAATCGAGGGGTCCGGGTGGTTTATATATTGAGTAACAGATACCCGGGAGTGAGTTACAGACTGGAATCTAATCGAGGGGTCCGGGTGGTTTATATATAGAATAACAGATACGCGGGAGTGAGTTACAGACTGGAATCTAATCGAGGGGTTCGTGCGGTTCATATATTGAGAAACAGATACCCGTGAGGGAGTTACAGACTGGAATCTAATCGAGGGGATCGGGTGGTTTATATATAGAATAACAGATACCCGGGAGTGAGTTACAGGCTGGAATCTAATTGAGCTGGTCGGGTGGTTTATATATAGAATAACAGATGCCCGGGTGTGAGTTACAGACAGGAATCTAATCGAGGGGTTCGGGTGGTTTATATATAGAATAACAGATACCCGGGAGTGAGTTACAGTCTGGAATCTAATCGGGGGGTTCGGGTGGTTTATATATAGAATAACTGATACCCGGGAGTGAGTTACAATCTGGAATCTAATCGAGGGGTTCGGGTGGTTTATATATAGAATAACAGGTACCCGCGAGTGAGTTACAGACTGGAATCTAATCGAGGGGTTTGGGTGGTTTATATATAGAATAACAGGTACCCGGGAGTGAGTTACAGACTGGAATCTAATCGAGGGGTTCAGGTGGTTTATATATAGAATAATAGATACCCGGGAGTGAGTTACAGTCTGGAATCTAATCGAGGGGTTCGGGTCGTTTATATATAGAATAACAGATACCCGGGAGCGAGTTACAGACTGGAATCTAATCGAGGGGTTTGAGTGGTTTATATATAGAGTAACAGATACCCGGGAGTGAGTTACAGACTGGAATATAATCGAGGGGTTCGGGTGGTTTATATATTGAGTAACAGATACCCGGGAGTGAGTTACAGACTGGAATCTAATCGAGGGGTCCGAGTGGTTTATATATTGAGTAACAGATACCCGGGAGTGAGTTACAGACTGGAATCTAATCGGGGGGTTCGGGTGGTTTATATATAGAATAACTGATACCCGGGAGTGAGTTACAGTCTGGAATCTAATCGAGGGGTTCGGGTGCTTTATATATAGAATAACAGGTACCCGCGAGTGAGTTACAGACTGGAATCTAATCGAGTGGTTTGGGTGGTTTATATATAGAATAATAGATACCCGGGAGTGAGTTACAGACTGGAATCTAATCGAGGGGTTCGGGTCGTTTATATATAGAATAACAGATACCCGGGAGCGAGTTACAGACTGGAATCTAATCGAGGGGCTCGGGTGGTTTATATATGGAATAACAGATACCCGGGAGTGAGTTACAAACTGGAATCTAATTGAGTGGTTCGGGTGGTTTATATATAGAATAACAGAGACTCGGGAGTGAGTTACAGGCTGGAATCTAATCGAGGGGTTCGGGTGGTTTATATATAGAATAACAGGTACCCGGGAGTGAGTTACAGACTGGAATCTAATCGAGGGGTTCAGGTGGTTTATATATAGAATAATAGATACCCGGAAGTGAGTTACAGACTGGAATCTAATCGAGGGGTTAATGTGGTCTATATATAGAATAACAGATACACGGGACTGAGTTACAGACTCGAATCTAATCACGGGGTTTGGGTGGTTTATATATTGAATAACAGATACCCGAGAGTGAGTTACAGGCTGGAATCTAATCAAGGGGCTCGGGTGGTTTATATATAGAATAACAGATACCCGGGAGTGAGTTACAGACTGGAATCTAATCGTGGGGTTTGGGTGGTTTATATATAGAATAACAGATACCCGGGAGTGAGTTACAGGCTGGAATCTAATCGAGGGGTTCGGGTGGTTTATATATAGAATAACAGATACCCGGGAGTGAGTTACAGACTGGAATCTAATCGAGGGGTTTGAGTGGTTTATATATAGAATAACAGATACCCGGGAGTGAGTTACAGGCTGAAATCTAATCAAGGGGCTCGGGTGGTTTATATATAGAATAATAGATACCCGGGAGTGACTTACAGACTGGAATCTAATCGTGGGGTTTGGGTGGTTTATATATAGAATAACAGATACCCGGGAGTGAGTTACAGACTGGAATATAATCGTGGGGTTTGGGTGGTTTATATATAGAATAACAGATACCCGGGAGTGAGTTACAGACTGTAATCTAATCGAGGGGTTCGGGTGGTTTATATATAGAATAACAGATACCTGTGAGTGAGTTACAGACTGGAATCTAATTGAGGCGTTTGGGTGGTTTATATATAGAATAACAGATACCCGGGAGTGAGTTACAGACTGGAATCTAATCGAGGGGTTCATGAGGTTTATATATAGAATAACAGATACACGGGACTGAGTTACAGGCTGGAATCTAATCAAGGGGCTCGGGTGGTTTAAATATAGAATAACAGATACCCGGGAGTGAGTTACAAACTGGAATCTAATCGTGGGGTTTGGGTGGTTTATATATATAGAATAACAGATACCCGGGAGTGAGTTACAGGCTGGAATCTAATCAAGGGGCTCGGGTGGTTTATATATAGAATAACAGATACCCGGGAGTGAGTTACAGACTGGAATATAATCGCGGGGTTTGGGTGGTTTATATATAGAATAACAGAGACTCGGGAGTGAGTTACAGGCTGGAATCTAATCGAGGGGTTCGGGTGGTTTATATATAGAATAACAGAGACTCGGTAGTGAGTTACAGACTGGAATCTAATCGAGGGGCTTGGGTAGTTTATATATAGAATAACAGAGACTCGGTAGTGAGTTACAGACTGGAATCTAATCGAGGGGCTCGGGTGGTTTATATACAGAATAACAGATACCCGGGAGTGAGTTACAGACTGGAATCTAATCGTGGGGTTTGGTGGTTTATATATAGAATAACAGATACCCGGGAGTGAGTTACAGACTGGAATCTAATCGAGGGGTTCGGGTGGTTTATATATAGAATAACAGATACCCGGGAGTGAGTTACAGGCTGGAATCTAATCGAGGGGTTCGGGTGGTTTATATATAGAGTAACAGATACCCAGGAGTGAGTTACAGGCTGGAATCTAATCGAGGGGTTCGGGTGGTTTATATATAGAATAACAGATACCCGGGAGTGAGTTACAGGCTGGAATCTAATCGAGGGGTTCGGGTGGTTTATATATAGAATAACAGAAACCCGGCAGTGAGTTATGGACTGGAATTTTGTGGGTTGGGGGATGTGTTCGAACGCTGGGCTTCCCCATTCTGTGGTCGAACGCAGCCTCGGGCAACCCGCCGATGAAGGCCATATTCTCACACGCGAGTGGGTGGGGGTGCTGGGAGCTCGGCCTGGCAAGCTGGCGTCTTGCCGCCTCGTGCCGCGTCGACCTCGGCGGGTGCGCTGCCTGGCTCTGCGCAGGAGTGCCCCCCCCGCGCCCAGGCCCTGGCGGACGTGCTGCTCTGCCTCTCACCTCTGTGCTCTTCGCCCTGTTGACCTTAGCCTCCACCTCCCACTGCGGCCGTCCTTCTGTGAGGAGGAAAGAAAGAGGGAGCTGAGCGACGCTGGAGCAGTGCGTTCCCTGTGCCGTCTCTCCCCCCATACCGCTCTCCACCCCATTCGCTCCTCCCCACCGGTCTCGCCCCTCCCCCCCACCCTGTGCTTGCTGACCTACGCCGGCTCCCAGTCCGGCAACACCTTGATTTTAAAACCCTCGCCCTTGTTTAAAAATCCCTCCATGGCCTCACATTCTGCACCCCACTCCTCCACCTCCCTCGCATTCCCCCACAATCCCCTCCCTCCCCTCCCCTCCCTATCTCCGGAATCTCCTCCAGCCCCCACGGCCTTCCGATTTCCCTGCACTCCTCCAATTCCGGCCCCTCGATCACCACCTCCCCCACCGATCTGAATCGCTCCACCATTGGCGGCCGTGCCTTCAGCTGCCTGGGGCCCCGAGCTCTGGAATTCCCCCCTTCCTAAACCTCTCCGTCTCTCTCGACCTCGCTCTCCTCCTGTGAGACACCCCTTACAACCGGCCTCCTTGACCCATCCTGTGTCTACCTGTCCTCATATCTCATTACGTGGTGTCTGATGACTGCCCTTGTGAATAGTCCTGGGCCATGTCCAAAATGCGACAAGACCTGGACAATATCCAGGCTTGGGGCTGACAAGTGGCAAGTAACATTCGTGCCACACAAGTGTCAGGCAATGACCCATCTCCAACAAGAGAGAATCTAACCATCACCCCTTGACGATCAATGGGCATTACCATCACTGAATCCCCCCCACTATCAATATCCTGGGGGTTGCCATTGACCAGAAACTGAACCAGGCCAGCCAATTAAATACTGTGGCTACAAGAGCAGGTCAGAGGCTGGGAATCCTGCGGAGAGTCACTCACCTCCTGACTGCCCCCAAAACCTGTCCACCATCTACAAGGCACAAGTCAGGAGTGTGATGGGACACTCCCCCCGCCCCCCCCACTTGCCTGGATGAGTGCGGCTCCCACAACACTCGAAGCTCGACACCGTCCAGGACAAAGCAGCCCCCGCTCGTTCGGCACCCCATCCACCAACATTCACTCCCCCCACCACCGACTCACAGTGGCAGCAGCGTGTGTACCATCTACAAGATGCACTGCAGCAACTCACCGAGGTTCCTTCGACAGCACCTTCCAAACCCACGACCTCTACCGTCTAGAAGGACGAGGGCAGCAGACACACGGGGAACACCCCCACCTGGAAGTTCCCCTCCGAGCCGCACTCGCCATCCCGACTTGGGAATATATCGGCCGTTCCTTCACTGTCGCCGGGTCAAAATCCTGGGAACTCTCTCCCTAACAGCACAGTGGGTGTACCTACACCACAGGGACTGCAGCGGCTCAAGAAGGCGGCTCACCCACCACCACCTCAAGGGGGCAACTAGGGATGGGTAACAAACACTGGGCCCGGCCCAGCGACGCCCACAAACTAATTTTTTAAAACTGAGTGCGAACCAGGACTGTATATTGGCAATGTTAACAGGAATGACTAGTCTTGGCTTCTACATACTGAGGGGGGGGGGGGGGGGGGAGGCTGAGGGAGGGTGGAGTGAGGGAGGGAGGGGAGGGGAGGGTGGAGTGAGGGAGGGAGGGGAGGGTGGAGTGAGGGAGGGAGGGGAGGGTGGAGTGAGGGAGGGAGGGGAGGGTGGAGTGAGGGAGGGTGGAATGAGGGAGGGAGGGGAGGGTGAGGGAGGGGATGGCTGCGGGAGGGTGGAGTGAGGGAGGGAGGGGAGGGTGGAGTGAGGGAGGGGAGGGTGGAGTGATGGTGGAGTGAGGGAGGGAGGGGAGGGTGGAGTGAGGGGGAGGCTGAGGGACAGGAGGCTGAGGGAGGGGGAGGCTGAGGGGGGTGAGTGAGGGAGGATGGGGCTGAGGGAGGGGAGAGTGAGGGAGGAGGGGATTGAGGGAGGGGAGCGTGAGTGAGGGAGGAGGTGGGGGGGGGGACTGAGGGAGGCCATGCCGATGGAAGGGAGGCGAAGGAGAGGTTGAGAGAGGAGGGGAGAGTGAGGGAGGGGAGGCAGAGGGAGGAGAGAGGGAAGGAGCAGCGACTGAGGGAGGGGAGGCAGAGGGAGGAGAGAGGGAAGGAGCAGCGACTGAGGGAGGGGAGGCAGAGGGAGGAGAGAGGGAAGGAGCAGCGACTGAGGGAGGGGAGGCAGTGGGAGGAGAGAGGGAAGGAGCAGAGACTGAGGGAGGGGAGGCAGAGGGAGGAGAGAGGGAAGGAGCAGAGACTGAGGGAGGGGAGGCAGAGGGAGGAGAGAGGGAAGGAGCAGCGACTGAGGGAGGGGAGGCAGAGGGAACGGGAGGCTGAGGGACCAGGGCGAGCGTGTGGGAGGAGGAGGAGCGGAGGAGGAGGAGGAGGAGCAGCGGAGGAGGAGGAGGAGGAGCAGCGGAGGAGGAGGAGGAGGAGCAGGAGGAAGGGTCCCACTGCCCCGAGGCCCCAGGCGAGGTGGAGCCGGGCCCCCGGAGGGAGGGAGGGAGGGAGGGTGGGCAGTGTGACCCGCGGCCGTTACCTGGACCTTTCTCGATGAAAATGACCTTGGACTCCGGAAGGAAATTGCAGCCGGTGAGAAGCAGCTCCTCTCCCCCAGTGACCGGGCACGAGGTGACACTGTAACTCTCCACCTGAGGCAGCTCGTGGGCAGAGCGCTGGGCTGTGGGAGGAAGGCCAGAGAGAGAAGAGAGAGTGAGGCAGGCACACACACACTTAACACGGTGGGGGGGGGGGAGAACGGGGACCAGCTTCGGGAGCTCAGAGCCAAATCCCGGTCAAGTGGGCAGACAGGTGGCAAGCGCAGGTTAACGCGGGGAGACGCGAGACGGGAGGGGAGCTTTGGCCGAGGCGCCCTGGACAGGGGGGGTTTGAGGGGGGTGGGGGTGGGGGGGGGGGGGGGGGGGGGAGGGGGGAAGGGGAAACATTCCCGTTGGCCGAAGGATCCGGACCGAGAGGGGCACAGGTTGGCAGCGAGTGAGCGGAGTCCGTTGGACGTCCGGCCGGAGTCTTGAGGGCCTTCCTCCACCGCACGACTTGCTGGAAGGGGCCTGGCGGTGGGGGGTGGGGGGTGGTGGGGGGGGGGGGGGGAGGCGGAGGAGGGTCTCCGAGAGGCTGCGGAGGAGGTTCCCGGGGACGAGTGACTTCAGTCGGGTGGAGGGACGGGAGATACCGGGGCTGACCTCCTTGGAGCGGGGACAGTCGAAGGGGGAATCGAATAGAGGCGTCGGGAGCGTTTCCGGCGGCTGAATGAGGGGGTGGGGAGGAGGGGGGGGGGGGCAAGTGTTCACAGTGGCAGTGATCGTCGGGGGATGGGGGGGGGGCCGTGGTGGGTGGGGGGAGGAGATGCAGGATTTGGGCGGGGTGGGGTCAGGGGCAGTGAATGCAGGTCGAAGGCAATTGGCTTAAGAGGCAGAGATGACGCGAGAAGGAAAGACAGGCCTGCATTGACGTAGCGCCTCGCACACCCACAGCACGACTCAGGGCGCTTCCTGAGGCACCGGTCGCTGCCGCGCTCAGGCGGCGGCCGATTTGCGCACAGCAAGCTCCCACGAGCTGCCGCCGCCAAGTTAACGCCCAGGCCGCTCCATTCGCCGCGCGGGAGCCGACGGAGGTGTCGATATCGGGGCACAAGTCGATCAGCTCGCTCTTCGAAATGGCCGCCTGAGGGCTGGGGGCGGTGGGGTCGAGGGCGGTGGGATTGGTGGGGGTAATGTCTTGTCAGGAGGATGGCACCTCGTGGCAGTGCGGCACTCCCTCAGTGCCGGCCCCTCGGAGTGAGGGAGCGACGCCGTGGAAAGCGCTGCCTGAGTGGGCGGTGGAAGCGGCTGTGGTGCTGGCTCTCGGGAGGGGGCCGGTGGGGGTGAGGGGCGTGGCGCTGGATTAATAGATGGAAAAGAGAATTTGGAGGGATGAGGGGAAGGAGTGGGAGGGCAGCGAGAGCAACTGGGTAGCTCTTCCAAAGCATGGCAGGCCAAATCTTGTTTCTATTCTTGCACAGGGATGTGGGCGTTGCTGGGCTGGGCCCGGCATTTATTACCCGTCCCTAATTGCCCCCTTGAGAAGGCGGTGGGTGAGCCGCTGCAACCCCTGAGGTGTAGGTACACCCACCACGCTGTTAGGGAGGGAGTTCTCAGGATTTTGACCCGGCCACAGTGAAGGAACGGCCGATATATTTCCAAGTCGGGATGGCGAGTGCGGCTCGGAGGGGGAACTTCCAGGTGGGGGTGTTCACCCCGTGTGTCTGCTGCCCTCGTCCTTCTAGATGGTAGAGGTCGTGGGTTTGGAAGGTGCTGTCGAAGGAGCCTCGGTGAGTTGCTGCAGTGCATCTTGTAGATGGTACACACACTGCTGCCACTGTGCGTCGGTGGTGGAGGGAGTGAATGTTGGTGGATGGGGTGCAGATCGAGCGGGGGCTGCTTTGTCCTGGACGGTGTCGAGATTCTCGAGTGTTGTGGGAGCCGCCCTCATCCAGGCAAGTGGGGGCGGTGTCCCATCACACTCCTGACTTGTGCCTTGTAGATGGTGGACAGGTTGTGGGGGGAGTCAGGAGGTGAGTGACTCTCCGCAGGATTCCCAGCCTCTGACCTGCTCTTGTAGCCACAGTGTTTATATGGCTGGTCCGGTTCAGTTTCTGGTCAATGGTAACCCCCAGGATGTTGATAGTTGGGGGATTCAGCGATGGTAATGCCATTGAATGTCAAGGGGCGATGGTTAGATTCTCTCTTGTTGGAGATGGTCATTGCCTGGCACTTGTGTGGCACGAATGTTATTTTATGCACAGGGCTTCTCTCCGTGAGGCACGGAGTCTGAAACGTGACCTTTCAACCTCAGGGCCAGGGGGTCAGAACCACAGCCAGGCCAAGAGAACAAGGCCCTCCTGACTCTCTGTCTATGGGCTGCGATCCAGGGGTTGTGGGGTCAATGTCGGCCCGGGAAGCGGGGGGACGACACTTACAGCACTCGATGGGGACGGACGAGGTCTGCAGTGAGGCCACCTTGCCGTTGGGCTGAGGAATGTGAACGCGGAAGACCAGCTTCACTCTAGTGTTCTTCCTCCCGATGTCCGTTTCACCTTTCCGCAACTCGATGTCGGAGTTCCGAAGCTTCAATATTCCGGCACAGTCGATGCTGCGGGAAAAGCACGGAAATTTCACGGGGAGAGTGACACACAGACCCCACCCCCATCAAACACTCCCAGGGCAGGTACAGCACGGGGTTAGATACAGAGTAAAGCTCCCTCTACACTGTCCCCATCAAACATTCCCAGGACAGGGACAGCACAGGTTTAGATAGAGAGTAAATCTCCCTCTACACTGTCCCCCATCAAACACCCCAGGACAGGTACAGCACGAGGTTAGATACAGAGTAAAGCTCCTTCTACACTGTCCCCATCAAACACTCCCAGGACAGGTACAGCACGGGGTTACATACAGAGTAAAGCTGCCTCTGCACTGTCCCCATCAAACACTCCCAGGACAGGTACAGCACGGGGTTAGATACAGAGTAAAGCTCCCTCTACACTGTCCTCATCAAACACTCCCAGGACAGGTACAGCACGGGGTTAGATACAGAGTAAAGCTCCCCCTACACTGTCCACATCAAACAATCCCAGGATAGGTACAGCAAGGGGTTAGATACAGAGTAAAGCTCCCTCTACACTGTCCCCATCAAACACTCCCAGGACAGGTACAGCACGGGGTTAGATACAGAGTAAAGCTCCCTCTACACTGTCCCCATCAAACACTCCCAGGACAGGTACAGCACGGGGTTAGATACAGAGTAAAGCTCTCTCTACACCATCCCCATCAAACACTCCCAGGACAGGTACAGCACGGGGGTGAGAGAGGCCAAGAGACGCTGTTGGAGACTTTACTTTGCCGTCATGTTGTTCTCGGGCAGTAGCGACACCTCCAGGACTTTGGTAGTACCGACGACGGCCTCCTGGCTGGAGGTGGCCACCATCTTGCCGGTGATGCGGTGGACCTGGTAGAAGGCGTGGGGTCGGAGGTTGCGATCGTCGGCCGTCCCGATGAACATCTGGAGCGTCAGAGGCTTCTCCGCGTAGCCCAGGAGCTGCCGGGGGAAGGAAGGTCGGATTTACAGCGGCGCCGAGAAAGGGTTAGAAACCCCCCTCCGATCCCTCCCACCTCCACATCCCCATCCCCGCTTTTTGACACCCCCCCCACCCCGAGTTGCCCAGGGTGAAAGGCCGAGAGTCCGCCCCCGTCCACCGCACCCCCCAACCCGCTCACGTGCCGTCTGAAGAGGAAGAAAGTGCAGGGTTACCGGTGGGTGGGGGGAAAACGGCACCAGGTGGGCCGCTCGTATAGAGGGCCAGTGATGGCAGGATGGGCCGAATGGCCCGGGGTTTCCAGAGCCCTGGTTGGGCCACGCCGGGAGCGGTTCCAAGCACCGCACCTCAGGAAGGATAGGCCGGCCTCAGAGGGAGGGAGGGAGGGTGGTGTACATTTAGCGGCATTGACAACCAGACCAGGAGATCGCACCCAAGAGGGTTGTGGTCCCTGAGATTGAGAGGAGTTCGGGCTGACTGGACCAGCATGATCAAACGAATGGGGTGGATCGAGAGCGAGCAAGCGAGAGAGAGGGAGGGAGAGAGGGAGAGCGAGATAGAGAGAGAGAGAGAGGGAGAAAGAGCGAGAGATAGAGAGAAGAGAGAGAGAGCGAGAGAGAGCGGGAGTGAGACAGCAGGAGAGCAAGAGAGAGAGCGAGACAGAGAGAGAGCGAGACAGGGAGAAAGAGAGAGAGCGAGACAGAGGGAGAAAGAGAGAGAGCGAGACAGAGGGAGAAAGAGAGAGAGAGCGAGACAGAGGGAGAAAGAGAGAGAGAGCGAGACAGAGGGAGAAAGAGCGAGACAGAGGGAGAAAGAGAGAGAGAGCGAGAGAGCGAGACAGAGGGAGAAAGAGAGAGAGAGCGAGACAGAGGAAGAAAGAGAGAGAGCGAGACAGGGAGAAAGAGAGAGAGAGCGAGACAGAGGGAGAAAGAGAGAGCGAGACAGAGGGAGAAAGAGAGAGCGAGACAGAGGGAGAAAGAGAGAGCGAGACAGAGGGAGAAAGAGAGCGAGACAGAGGGAGAAAGAGAGCGAGACAGAGGGAGAAAGGGAGAGAGAGCGAGACAGAGGGAGAAAGGGAGAGAGAGCGAGACAGAAGGAGAAAGTGCGAGACAGAGGGAGAAAGAGAGAGCGAGACAGAGGGAGAAAGAGAGAGCGAGACAGAGGGAGAAAGAGAGAGTGAGACAGAGGGAGAAAGAGAGAGCGAGACAGAGGGAGAAAGAGAGAGCGAGACAGAGGGAGAAAGAGAGAGCGAGACAGAGGGAGAGAGAGAGCGAGACAGAGGGAGAAAGGGAGAGAGAGCGAGACAGAGGGAGAAAGGGAGAGAGCGAGACAGAGGGAGAAAGGGAGAGAGAGCGAGACAGAAGGAGAAAGAGCGAGACAGAGGGAGAAAGAGAGAGAGAGCGAGAGAGAGGGAAAGTGTTTCCCACTGGTCGGGGGGTGGGAGTCGAGGCCCAGGGGGCAGAGGCTACGAGCAGGAGCCGGGCCTTTCAGGGGTGAGGTTAGGAAACACTTCCGCACACCGAGGGTGGGAGAGGTTTGGGACTCTCCTCCACCGATGGCGACTGACGCTCGATCCATCGTCCGTGTTGCGTCCCCTTCGGCCGCCCAAAAGCAGGCGGGGCAAAGGCTGGGCGTGTGGACTGTGTACGCTGCCCTCGCTGTAATCCGGCTTGGTGGGGGGGGGCAGGACTGGCAGGCGACTCTGTTCGAAAAGCGTGGGATGGGGGTGGGGGGGGGGGGAGGGAGAGGGAGAGGGTGCTGTCTTCGGCGGCAGTGGGGTGGGGTGGGGCTGCCCTTTGTGGATCGAGGATGAAGGGGGCAGTCCCCGCTAAGATTTTGCCCCCTCCAGCCTCCTCTGCTTACCCGCCTGCTGTATCAAACACATGCCACCGCACCCCCCCCCCCCAACCTGCCAAAGACCCCGGGTTCACCTCGCTCCAGGATCCGACGTTCCCCGCCCGCAGTACCGGCAGCGCCCACTAGCGCGCTGGCGGCGCTGCCGGTACTGCCGGCCAATTGGAATGGTCAACGGTTCCCGCAAGGGGTGGTGGGTGGTGGTGGGACTCGGACCCCGGTCAGAGGCGGAAGTCTTGCACTCCCCCAGCCCCCTCCAACACCCACCCCCAGGGCACGTAGCCCACCCACCATGCGTCATGACACTTCGGGGTGTCCCGAGGCGTTGAAAGGCGCTACTTAAACGCGAGCCTTTCCTTCTTGCTGCTCCCCACCACCACCCCCTCCTCCCCTCCCCACTGGCTGGTTCCGGGGCTGTTGGAGGGGTTGGGCGGTTGGAGAATTACGGATCTAGGCCCGCAGCCTTTTTCTTGACGGTAGGTTTCTTTACAGGACGCAGCAGCGCATATCTCTCTGTGTCCTCCCTGCCAACCTACCCAGTGTCCCAGCAGTCCCTCTTTATACGTGCTCAAGGAACTTAATCAATCAATAGTCCCCACCCGCGGGTTTGGGGGGGGGGGGATGGGCGTGGTTCGGGAAGCTGGCCCGTGTGGATCCCCTGCTCTGTGTGGCTCATTAACAGAACTTAATAACTCTCAATTAGGAATGTTCAGATGTTTACGGGACAGAAGGAGGCCATTCAGCCAATTGAGTCTGTTCCGGCCAATAAAGAGTCTAATCCCGCCTTCCCAGCTTTTGGCCTGTAGTCTGTAGCTGACAGCATAGGTTCCCCAACCCCCCAGGGTAATTCAAAAAAGGTGCAAGGCCTGATCATATTCTTTTTGTTTGCAGAGAGAGAGAGAGAGGCCTTACATAGGAATGTATGCTGCTTTGTAGCAGGTATAAATGAGCCGCATCACAAGCGCGACTGATGGTCTTAAATTGGTTTTTTGTGCAGAAATTAGCCCACTCAGGATCCACGGTGACGCCTCAGCCAATCAGAGCCGACCTGCCAGCCAATCAGCAACCTTTTCTCCTGCAGTGCAAATGGTTGTGATCCTTTGAAATCTGGCACACTTGTGTTGGTCCTGATGAGTGCAAGGTGAAAAGCTTCGACAAGGTGCCTCTCTTTTCAACCGTGTTCAAGCTCTGTGCTGCCAAGTGGCTGATTATTTTATGTCTACGTCCCTGGTCACTGAGCTCCCTAATAAGGGAAATGGGTCCATCCTAACCATGGCACCCACGCCCATCCGCCACCTCCAACATTCACTCCCTCCACCACTGACGCACAGTAGCAGCAGTGTGTGTACAATCTACAAGATGCACTGCAGCAACTCACCGAGGCTCCTTCGACAGCACCTTCCAAACCCACAACCGCTACCATCTAGAAGGACGAGGGCAGCAGACGCACGGGGAACACCCCCACCTGGAAGTTCCCCCTCCGAGCCGCACTCGCCATCCCGACTTGGGAATATATCGGCCGTCCCTTCACTGTGGCCGGGTCAAAATCCCGGGAACTCCCTCCCTAACAGCACGGTGGGTGTACCTACACCACAGGGGACTGCAGCGGCTCAAGAAGGCGGCTCACCCACCACCACCTTCTCAAGGGGGCAATTAGGGGGACGGGGGCAACAAACGTTGGGCTCGGTCCAGCGACACCCACATCCCGTGAATGAGATAAATTAAAAAAAATATATTACAGGCCTCAATTAAATCCCCCCTCCCACCGGCTTCCTTCCATTCCAAACGTTCCCGTCCAGCCTTTCCTCACTGCTAAGGTTCTCCGTTCTCGGCAACATCCTCGTAAGCCTCCTCCGTAACATCCCCCCCCCCCCCCACCAACTTCCTGTCGCACAAGCCACCGGGAGTGGAATTTTGGGCCCCGTATCTCAGGAAGGATGTGCTGGCCCTGGAGAGGGTCCAGAGGAGTTCACGAGAACGATCCCAGGAACGTAAGGCTTAACACACGAGGAACATTTGAGGACTCTGGGTCTATACTCAGTGGAGTTTAGAAGGATGAGGGGGGAGTGATCTGATTGAAACTTACAGAATACTGAAAGGCCTGGATAGAGTGGACGTGGGCAAGATGTTTCCATGAGTAGGAGAGACTAGGACCTGAGGGCACAGCCTCAGAGTAAAGGGAAGACCTTTTAGAACAGAGATGAGGAGAAACTTCTTTAGCCAGAGAGTGGTGAATCTATGGAATCTATGGAATTCATTGACACAGAAGGCTGTGGAGACCAGGTCATTGAGTGTATTTAAGACCGAGATAGATAGGTTCTTGATTGGTAAGGGGATCAAAGGTTATGGGGAGAAGGTGGGAGAATGGGGTTGAGAAACTTATCAGCCGTGATTGAATGGCGGAGCAGACTCGATGGGTCGAATGGCCTCATTTCTGCTCCTGTGTCTTATGGTTTTATGGGAAGGTGGCGTTTGGGGAGAGGTGGGGGGGGGGAGGGGGGCGGGTGGAAATCCCACCGCTCCCAGGGTCGCCAGGCGTCGGAGTCATCGGGCTTAGTGATGACCTGTGGGCGCTCCGCCATCCACTGGAGTCCAGACGGAGATCGATCGATCGTTTCTGGCTTTTTTTTTTAAACGAGGGGGTGGGTAGCTTCACGGGAATCGAAGGGACACGGGGGTGGGGAAGAGGGCGTTGAGGCGGAAGGTCAGCCACGAGCCGTACTGAGCGGCAGAGCAGCCTCCTCCCTCCCTCCGATTCCTGATGACCGCCCCCAACCCCCGCCTCCACCCTCGCTCCTCCCGTCATCCGGTGGACACTTTGCCGGATGGTCAGACGATTCCCAACATCTGGGATTTTCCGAATCGGCTAATTTGTTTTCTTTATCCAAATTTTTTTTTGTGTTGCCGGAAGCGCGGGTCTCCCCGGAGGAGCCTCGGGCGTTTTACCACCTGGGGCAACTGTGGGCGCCAGGGAGCGGCTGACGCGCGGGGCAGAGACGGCGATGGTGACGGCGACGGCTCCCATTCGAGCGGCGCCACCTCCCGGTGCCGCGGAACCTCCCACAGGCGCCTCGCAGGCGAAACCCGTAAACAGAGCCGCGCGAGGGCACACGGGGTGGGGGGGGGAGGGGGTCAGCGGCGTAGCCTGCAATTACCGCCAGACGCGTAACCTAGAGCCGGGGGTTAATGTCCTGGGAACGCTGCTTCGAGTAGCACCACCCACCCCCTCCCCCCATCCTTCCCCCCACCTCCGCTAATTCATTCATTAACAAATAGAAATAATTCATGATTAATTAATAGAAGTAACTCAACTGATTCATTTTTAATCAAATCTGGGATCATGAAGCCAGTTTCAGTCACGGGGACTGTGACGGCTGTCATCGATTGTTGTTTAAAAAAAAACCCCCATCTGGTTCACTAATGAAGGGAAATTTGCCGTCCTAACCCGGTCTGGCCTACACGTGACTCCAAACCTCCCAACACAGAGATGTGGTTGACTCTTAACTGCGCCCCCCCACCCCTCCGAAATGGGGTGACACTGGCGTAGTGATGATGTCACTGGACTAGTAATGCAGAGGCCCCAGGCTAATGCTCTTGCGGGGGGTTGTGGGGGGGGGGGGGCGGAGGTTGTTGGTGGTGGGATGCCATGGGTTCAAATCCCACCAGCGGCGGCAGCTGGCGGAATTTCAATTCAATTTAATAAAATCTGGAATTAGGAAGCCAGTTTCAGTCACGGGGACCGTGACAATCGTCATCGATCGCCGTAAAAAAAAACCCCATCTGGTTCACTCATGTCCCCCCTTTAGGGAAGGGGGAAATCTGCCGTCCTTATCCCGGCCTGGCCTACACATGACTCCAGACACCCCCAACCCTCCCCCCACACAACGATGTGGTCAACTTTTAACTGCCCCTCCGAAATGGGGTGACGCTAGCTTAGTGGTAAGGTGACCGGACCCAGTAATCCAGAGGCCCCGGGCTAATGCTCTGGGGCGGTGGTGGGGGGTGAAAAACAGGGGTTCGAATCCCACCAACCGCAGCCGGTGAGATTCAAATTCAACTCGAAGCTAATCTCAACAACAGTGACCCTGACGGTGAGGTGGGACGGGTCTTCGCCCCGGCCGTGAAGGGGTTAACAGGTCCGGGCGGCAAAAGAGGGAAGACCGAGAGACTCGGGACACACACACACACCCAGGCCCGTCTACCCATAGGAGCACAAAAAGGTTACAGCACAGGAGGAGGCCATTCGGCTCATCTTGTCCATGCCAGCCCGAGGACACCCAGCTGCCCTTTCTAATCCCTCCTCCCTGCACCCGGCCCATAGCCCTGCAGCTTACAGCACTTTAAGGTGCAGATCCAGGTGCTTTTTAAAAAGAGTTTAGAGTTTCTGCCTCTACCACCAACTCGGGCAGCGAATTCCAGACACCCACTACCCTCTGTGTAAAAAAAAGTTCTTCCTCATGTCCCCCCTACACCTTCTGCCACTTATCTTGAATCTACGTTCCCCGGTTCTAGAATTCTCCACCAAGGGAGACAATTTTATCCTGTCCGCTCGATCTATTCCCCTCATAATTTTGCACACCTCAATCAAGTCACCTCCCAGCCTTCTTTGTTCTAAGGAGAATAACCCCAACCTGTTCAATCTCTCTTTGTAGCTACACTTTTCTAACCCTGGCAACCTTCTTGTAAACCTCCTCTGCACTCTCTCCAGAGCTATTACATCCTTCCTGTAATGTCCCCTTCAGAGGGGAGGGAAAAGCTGCCCTCCTTACCCGGCCTGAGCCCTGGGCCCTTGGGCCCGATCAGCCTTGCTCGCCTGCAGCCTATCCCCGAGAGGAGCCTCCCCTGGGATTAAGGGTGGAGGTGCCCAAGAGACAAGGTGTCAGGCACCACCCACCCCCACCCACCCACCCGGGACCCCTGGGCAGGAAGAACCGTTGAGTGCGAGCTTCAGCGAGCGTGGGAAAGGGGAGGCGAGAGAGCGGGGGAAGATTCATAGTTCAATCGGCCAGGAACAGCTGCCTTCAATTGAGAAGCGAGCAGAGGGAAGCTGACAGAGGAACATATTTGGCATTCCGCACTCCCTCTAGCCTTGGGTCGAGCGCACCATTGAGTTCCTCAGTAAGGCTGACTGAGAGATAAATATTGGCTCCAGAACGCGGTGGGGAGCCAGGGAGACTCTACCCGCAACCAATGCCCCCACACATGACATCCCCCACACCAGCACCACACCCCCCGCCACGTACCCCCCCCCCCACCCCACCAAACAACTACTCTTCTTCCAATAAGCGACTGCGGGGTCTCTCACGTCAGGGGGTGTCGCTGGCGAGGCCCCAGCATTTCTTGCCAACCCACCCCCATCCCTAATTGCCCCCCTTGAGCTCAGTGTGCTGGCTCGGCCATTTCGGTTGTGGCGGGGGGGGGGGGGAAGAGTTAAGAATCAAGCGCATCGCTGTGCTTTGTGTGGGGGTCTGGAGTCACGTGTAGGCGAGACCGGAGTAAGGACGGCAGATATTCCCCACCACCCCCCCCACCCACCCCCCGCCACTTCCCTAAAGGGGGGACACGAGTGAACCAGATGGGGATTTTTTTTTCTCAAAACGATGATCCATGATGGTTGCCACGGTCACCATTGCTGCACCATCCTGTCCTCTTCTCTGAGGAAGGATAGACGGGCTTCGGAGGCAGTCCGCAGAAGGTTCACTCAGTTGATCCCGGGGGTGGAGGGACTTTCTCATGAGGAGGGGTTGAGCAAGTTGGGCCTGGACTCACTGGAGTTCAGAAGAATGAGAGGCGACCTGATTGAAACATGTAAGATTCTCAGGGGTGCTTGACGGGGTAGATGCTGAGAGGTTGTTTCCCCTTGTGGGACCAGGGGGCACAATCTCAGAGTGAGGGTGGCCCATTTAAACCAGAGATGAGGTGGAATTTCTTCTCTCAGAGGGTTAGTCAATCTGTGGAAGTCTTTACCGCAGAGGGCTGGAGAGGCTGGGTCATTCATTATATTCCAGGCTGAGATAGACGGATTTTTAATCAGTGAGGGAATCGAGGGTGATGGGGAATAGGCAGGAAAGTGGACTGGAGGATTTTCAAATCGGCCACGGACTCGTTGAAGGGCGGAGCAGACTTAACGGGCTGAATGGCCTAGTCCTGCTACGGCATCTCACGGGACTCAAGCGTCCCACAGCTACACACGCGAGGAGATACGAGGGCAGGTAACAGAAGGTTGGGACATGAGGGTGGGGGTTGGTTTTAAGGAACGTCTTGAAGGAGGAGAGACGGGGGGGGTGCGGCGGAGAGAGACAGGGGGGGGGGTGGAGAGGTTGGGTGGGGGGGAATTCTAGACCTCGGGGTGGTGGGGGTGGGGGGGGGGGGAGGGGTTGGGGGTGGGGGGTGGGCTGGAAGGGATTCCAGAGATGGGGAGCTGGGGGAGGGGAGATGGTGAGAACGGGGGTTGGGGGGGTGGTCGAGGGGAGATGGTGAGGAGGAGGCGTGGGGATGGGGGTGGAACTGGGCTTGGCGCGGGTTGGTGAAGTTGGCAGCTCGAGGCTGGGTCTGAAACGACATCCAAGGGAGGCGGCCGGACCCACTGGGCATGCGAGAGCAGGTGGGGGGAGAGGAGGGGTGGGTGAGGGGGTGAGGCTGGGGGGGGGGCGCTACAGCCCGCTGCGCAGCACCTCCACTCGCACCGCCAGTCAGGGCACAGGGGCTGAGTGGAGAATAGGAAGCTGGCACCAGAGTGGGAGGAAGGGGGTAAGAGCGAGGTCTCTGGGGCACGTCCAGCCGATGCGGAACCGACGAGGGTCAACAGAGCGAGGCCAAGGAAAAGGGAACAAAAGCCCACAGCTCCCGACACACCCCAACACCCAGTGTAAACCCCCTCACACTCATATACCCCTCACTACAACATTCTGATATACCCCACACCCCTCACTGTAACACTCTCTGATATACCCCACACCCCTCACTGTAATACTCTCTGATATATCCCAAACCCCTCACTGTAACACTCCCTGATATACCCCACACCCCTCACTGTAATACCCTCTGATATACGCCACACCCCTCACTGTAACACTCTCTGATATCCCCCACACCAATCACTCAAACTCTCTCTGATATACGCCTCACCCCTCACTGTAACAATCACCGATATACTCCTCATCCCTGAGTGCAGCACTCACTGATATATCAAAAACACCTCACTGCAACCCTCTCTGATATACCCCACGTCACTCACTGTAACACTCTCTGATATACTCCACTCCCCTCACTGTAACACTCTCTGATATACCCCACACCCTTCACTGTAACACTCTCTGATATACACACACCCCTCACTGTAACACTCTCTGATATATCCCACACCCCTCACTTTAACATTCTCTGATATACCCCACATCCCTCACTGTAACACTCTCTGATATACGCCCCAAGCCATCACTGTAAAACTCTCTGATATACCCCACACCCGTCACTGTAACACTCTCTAATATACCCCACACTCCTCACTGTAACATTCTCTGATATACCCCACACTCCTCACTGTAACACTCACCGATATACCCCACACCCGTCACTGTAACCGCCTCTGATATACCCCACACGCCTCACTGTAACACTCTCTGATATACCCCACACCCCTCACTGTAACAGTCTCTGATACACCCAACACCCCGCACTGTAACACTCTCTGATATACCCCACACCCCTCACTGTAACACTCTCTGATATACCCCACACCCTTCACTGTAACACTCTCTGATACACCTCACACCCCGCACTGTAACACTCTCTGATATACCCCAGACCCGTCACTGTAACACTCTCTGATATACCCCAGACCCCTCACTGTAACACTGTCCGATATACCCCACACCCGTCACTGTAACCGCCTCTGATATACCCCACACGCCTCACTGCAACACTCTCTGATATACCCCACACACCTCACTGTAACACTCTGATATGCCCCACACACCCCACCGTAACACTCTCTGATATACCCGACACCCCTCACTGTAACACTCTCTGATATACCTCACACCCCGCACTGTAACACTCTCTGATATACCCCACACTCCTCACTGTAACAATCTCTGATATACCCCACAACTCTCACTGTAGCACTCTCTGATATACCCCACACTCCTCACTGTAACACTCTCTGATATACCCCACACCCCTCACTGTAACACTCTCTCATATACCCCACACCAGTCACTATAACAATCTCTGATATACCACACACCCCTCACTCTAACACTCTCTGATATACCACACACCCCTCACTGTAACACTCTCTGATATACCCCACACATCTCACTGTAACACTCTCTAATTTACACCACACCCCTCAGTGTAACACTCTCTGATATATCCCACACCTCTCACTGTAACAATCTCTGATATACCCAACACCCCTCACTGTAACACTCACTGATATACCCCACACCCCTCACTGTAACACACTCTAATTTACACCACACCCCTCAATGTAACACTCTCTGATATACACCACACCTCTCACTGTAACACTCGCTGATATACCCCACACCCCTCACTGTAACACTCTCTGATATACCCCAACACCTCACTGTAACAATCTCTGATATACCCGACACCCCTCACTGTAACACTCTCTGATATACCCCACACCCGTCACTATAACAATCTCTGATATACCTCACACCCCTCACTGAAATACCCGCTGATATACCCCACACCCCTCAATGTAATACCCTCTGATATACCCCACACCCCTCACTGTAACAGTCTCTGATGTACCCCACACCCCTCACTGAAACATACTCTGATATACCCCACAGCAATCACTGAAACACTTTCTGATATACGCCACAGCCCTCACTGTAACACTTTCTGATATACTCCACACCCCTCACTGTAACACTCACCGATATACCCCTCACCCTTCAGTGCAGCACTCTCTGATATATCACAAACACCTCACTGCAACCCTCTCTGATATACCCCACATCCCTCACTGTAACACTCTCTGATATACTCCACTCACCTCACTGTAACACTCTCTGATATATTCCAAACCCCTCATTTTAACACACTCTGATATACCCCACACCCCTCACTGTAACACTCTCTGATATACTCTACAAGTCATCACTGTAACACTCTCTGATATACCCCACACCTCTCACTGTAACACTCTCTGATATACCCCACACCTCTCACTGTAACACTGTCTGATATACCACACACCCTTCACTGTAACACTCTGATATGCCCCACACACCCCACTGTAACACTCTCTGATATACCCGACACCCCTCACTGTAACACTCTCTGATATACCTCACACCCCGCACTGTAACACTCTCTGAAATACCCCACACTCCTCACTGTAACACTCTCTGATATACCCCACACTCCTCACTGTAACACTCTCTGATATACCCCACACCCCTCACTGTAACACTCTCTCATATACCCCACACCCCTCACTATAACAATCTCTGATATACCACACACCCCTCACTCTAACACTCTCTGATATACCACACACCCCTCACTGTAACACTCTCTAATTTACACCACACCCCTCAGTGTAACACTCTCTGATATATCCCACACCTCTCACTGTAACAATCTCTGATATACCCAACACCCCTCACTGTAACACTCACTGATATACCCCACACCCCTCACTGTAACACACTCTAATTTACACCACACCCCTCAATGTAACACTCTCTGATATACACCACACCCCTCACTGTAACACTCGCTGATATACACCACACCCCTCACTGTAACACTCTCTGATATACCCCAACACCTCACTGTAACAATCTCTGATATACCCCACACCCCTCACTGTAACACTCTCTGATATACTCCACACCCGTCACTATAACAATCTCTGATATACCACACACCCCTCACTCTAACACTCTCTGATATACCCCACACCCCTCACTGAAATACCCGCTGATATACCCCACACCCCTCAATGTAATACCCTCTGATATACCCCACACCCCTCACTGTAACAGTCTCTGATGTACCCCAAACCCCTCACTGAAACATACTCTGATATACCCCACAGCAATCACTGAAACACTTTCTGATATACGCCACACCCCTCACTGTAACACTTTCTGATATACTCCTCGCCCCTCACTGTAACACTCACCGATATACCCCTCACCCTTCAGTGCAGCACTCTCTGATATATCACAAACACCTCACTGCAACCCTCTCTGATATACCCCACATCCCTCACTGTAACACTCTCTGATATACTCCACTCACCTCACTGTAACACTCTCTGATATATTCCAAACCCCTCATTTTAACACACTCTGATATACCCCACACCCCTCACCGTAACACTCTCTGATATACTCTACAAGTCATCACTGTAACACTCTCTGATATACCCCACACCTCTCACTGTAACACTCTCTGATATACCCCACACCGTTCACTTTAACACTCTCTGATACACCACACATCCCTCACTGTAACATTCGCTGATATACCCCACACGCCTCATTGTAACACTATCTGATATATCTCACACCCCTCACTGTAACACTCTCTGATACATCCCACACACCTCACTGTAACAATCTCTGATATACCCCACACCCCTCACTGTAACACTCTCTTTTATACCCCACACCCGTCACTGTAACAATCTCTGATATACCACACACGCCTCATTGTAACACTCTCTGATATGTCTCACACCCCTCATTGTAACAAGCTCTGATATACCCCACACCAATCACTGAAACACTCTCTGATATACGTCACACCCCTCACAGTATCTCTCTCGGATATACTCCACTCCCCTCACTGTAACACTCTCTGATATATTCCAAACCCATCCTTTTAACACTGTCGGATATACCCCACACCCCTCACTGTAACACTCTCTGATATATCTCACACCCCTCACTGTAACAATTTCTGATATATCCCACACCTCTCACTGTAACAGTCTCTGATATACCCAACACCCCTCACTGTAATACCCTCTGATATACCCCACACCCCTCACTGTAACACTCTCTGATATACCCCACATCCCTCACTGTAACATACTCTGATATACCCCACACCAATCACTGAAACACTCTCTGATATACGCCTCACCCCTCACTGTAACACTCTCTGATATACTCCACAACCCTCACTGTAACACTCACCGATATACCCCTCATCCCTCAGTGCAGCACTCACTGATATATCAAAAACACCTCACTGTAACCCTCTCTGATATACCCCACATACCTCACTGTAATACCCTCTGATATACCCCACAACCCTCACTGTAATACCCTCTGATATACCCCACACCCCTCACTGTAATACACTCTGATATACCCCACACCCCTCACTGTAACACTCTCTGATATACCCCACACCCCTCACTATAACACTCTCTGATATATCCCAAACCCCTCACTGTAGCAATCTCTGTTATACCCCACACCCCTCACTGTAACACTCTCTGATATATCCCAAACCCCTCACTGTAACACTCTCTGATATACCCCACACCCCTCACTGTAATACCCTCTGATATACGCCACACCAATCACTGTAACACTCTCTGATATACCCCACACCAATCACTGAAACTCTCTCTGATATACGCCTCACCCCTCACTGTAACAATCACCGATATACTCCTCATCCGAGTGCAGCACTCACTGATATATCAAAAACACCTCACTGCAACCCTCTATGATATACCCCACGTCACTCACTGTAACACTCTCTGATATACTCCACTCCCCTCACTGTAACACTCTCTGATATACCCCACACCCTTCACTGTAACACTCTCTGATATACACCACACCCCTCACTGTAACACTCTCTGATATATCCCAAAGCCCACACTAAAACACTCTCTGATATAACCCACATCCCTCACTGTAACACTCTCTGATATACTCCACAAGCCATCACCGTAACACTCTCTGATATACCCCACACCCCTCACTTTAACATTCTCTGATATACCTCACATCCCTCACTGTAACACTCTCTGATATACACCACAAGCCATCACTGTAAAACTCTCTGATATACCCCACACCCGTCACTGTAACACTCTCTAATATACCCCACACTCCTCACTGTAACACTCTCTGATATACCCCAGACCCCTCACTGTAACACTCTCCGATATACCCCACACCCATCACTGTAACCGCCTCTGATATACCCCACACGCCTCACTGTAACACTCTCTGATATACCCCACACCCCTCACTGTAACAGTCTCTGATATACCTCACACCCCGCACTGTAACACTCTCTGATATACCCCACACCCGTCACTGTAACACTCTCTGATATACCCCACACCCGTCACTGTAACACTCTGATATAACTCACACTCCTCACTGTAACACTCTCTGATATACCCCACACCCCTCACTGTAACACTCTCTCATAAACCCCACACCCGTCACTGTAACACGCTTTGATATACCCCACACTCCTCACTGTAACACTGTCTGATATACCACACACCCTTCACTGTAACACTCTCTGATACACCTCACACCCCGCACTGTAACACTCTCTGATATACCCCAGACCCGCCACTGTAACACTCTCTGATATACCCCACACCCCTCACTGTAACACTCTCCGATATACCCCACACCCGTCACTGTAACCGCCTCTGATATACCCCACACGCCTCACTGTAACACTCTCTGATATACCCCACACCCCTCACTGTAACACTCGCTGATATACCTCACACCCCGCACTGTAACACTCTCTGATATACCCCACACTCCTCACTGTAACAATCTCTGATATACCCCACAACTCTCACTGTAGCACTCTCTGATATACCCCACACTCCTCACTGTAACACTCTCTGATATACCCCACACCCCTCACTGTAACACTCACTGATATACCCCACACCCCTCACTGTAACACACTCTGATTTACACCACACCCCTCAATGTAACACTCTCTGATATACACCACACCCCTCACTGTAACACTCTCTGATATACCCCAACACCTCACTGTAACAATCTCTGATATACCCCACACCCCTCACTGTAACACTCTCTGATATACCCCACACCGTCACTAAAACAATCTCTGATATACCTCACACCCCTCACTCTAACACTCTCTGATATACCCCACACCCCTCACTGAAATACCCGCTGATATACCCCACACCCCTCAATGTAATACCCTCTGATATACCCCACACCCCTCACTGTAACAGTCTCTGATGTACCCCACACCCCTCACTGAAACATACTCTGATATACCCCACAGCAATAACTGAAACACTTTCTGATATACGCCACACCCCTCACTGTAACACTTTCTGATATGCTCCACACCCCTCACTGTAACACTCACCGATATACCCCTCACCCTTCAGTGCAGCACTCTCTGATATATCACAAACACCTCACTGCAACTCTCTCTGATATACCCCACATCCCTCACTGTAACACTCTCTGATATACTCCACTCACCTCACTGTAACACTCTCTGATATATTCCAAACCCCTCATTTTAACACACTCTGATATACCCCACACCCCTCACTGTAACACTCTCTGATATACCCCACACCTCTCACTGTAACACTCTCTGATATACCCCACACCCTTCACTTTAACACTCTCTGATACACCCCACATCCCTCACTGTAACACTCTCTGATATACTCCACAAGCCATCACTGTAACACTCTCTGAAATACCCCACACTTGTCACTGTAAAACTCTCTGATATAACCCACACCCCTCATTGCAACACACTCTGATATAACCCACACCCCTCACTGTAACATTCACATACCCCACACGCCTCATTGTAACACTATCTGATATATCTCACACCCCTCACTGTAACACTCTCTGATACACCCCACACACCTCACTGTAACAATCTCTGATATACCCCACACCCCTCACTGTAACACTCTCTGATATACCCCACACCCGTCAATGTAACAATCTCTGATATACCACACACGCCTCATTGTAACACTCTCTGATATGTCTCACACCCCTCATTGTAACAAGCTCTGATATACCCCACACCAATCACTGAAACACTCTCTGATATACGCCACACTCCTCACTGTAACTCTCTCGGATATACTCCACTCCCCTCACTGTAACACTCTCTGATATATTCCAAACCCATCCTTCTAACACTGTCGGATATACCCCACACCCCTCACTGTAACACTCTCTGATATATCTCACACCCCTCACTGTAACAATTTCTGATATATCCCACACCTCTCACTGTAACAGTCTCTGATATACCCAACACCCCTCACTGTAATACCCTGTGATATACCCCACACCCCTCACTGTAACACTCTCTGATATACCCCACACCCCTCACTGTAACATACTCTGATATACCCCACACCAATCACTGAAACACTCTCTGATATACGCCTCACCCCTCACTGTAATACTCTCTGATATACTCCAAAACCCTCACTGTAACACTCACCGATATACCCCTCATCCCTCAGTGCAGCACTCACTGATATATCAAAAACACCTCACTGTAACCCTCTCTGATATACCCCACATCCCTCACTGTAATACCCTCTGATATACCCCACACCCCTCACTGTAATACCCTCTGATATACCCCACACCCCTCACTGTAACAGTCTCTGATATAACCCACACCCCTCACTGTAACATACTCTGATATACCCCACACCCCTCACTGTAACATACTCTGATATACCCCACACCAATCAATGAAACACTTTCTGATATACCCCACGTCCCTCACTGTAACACTATCTGATATACTCCACTCCCCTCACTGTAACACTCTCTGATATGTTCCAAACCCCTCATTTTAACACTCTCAGAGATACACCATACCACTCACTGTAACATACTCTGATATACCCCACACCCCTCACTGTAACACGCTTTGATATACCCCACACTCCTCACTGTAACACTGTCTGATATACCACACACCCTTCACTGTAACACTCTCTGATACACCTCACACCCCGCACTGTAACACTCTCCGATATACCCCGCACCCGTCACTGTAACCGCCTCTGATATACCCCACATCCCGCACTGTAACACTCTCTGATATACCCCACACTCCTCACTGTAACAATCTCTGATATACCCCACAGCTCTCACTGTAGCACTCTCTGATATACCCCACACTCCTCACTGTAACACTCTCTGATATACCCCACACCCCTCACTGTAACACTCTCTCATATACCCCACACCCGTCACTATAACAATCTCTGATATACCACACACCCCTCACTCTAACACTCTCTGATATACACCACACCTCTCACTGTAACACTCGCTGATATACCCCACACCGCTCCCTGTAACACTCTCTGATATACCCCAACACCTCACTGTAACAATCTCTGATATACCACACACCCCTCACTGTAACACTCTCTGATATACCCCACACACGTCACTATAACAATCTCTGATATACCACACACCCCTCACTCTAACACTCTCTGATATACCCCACACCCCTCACTGAAATACCCGCTGATATACCCCACACCCCTCAATGTAATACCCTCTGATATACCCCACACCCCTCACTGTAACAGTCTCTGATGTACCCCACACCCCTCACTGAAACATACACTGATATACCCCACAGCAATCACTGAAACACTCTCTGATATACGCCGCACCCCTCACTGTAACACTTTCTGATATACTCCACACCCCTCACTGTAACACTCACCGATATACCCCTCACCCTTCAGTGCAGCACTCTCTGATATATCACAAACACCTCACTGCAACCCTCTCTGATATACCCCACATCCCTCACTGTAACACTCTCTGATATACTCCACTCACCTCACTGTAACACTCTCTGATACATTCCAAACCCCTCATTTTAACACACTCTGATATACCCCACACCCCTCACCGTAACACTCTCTGATATACTCTACAAGTCATCACTGTAACACTCTCTGATATACCCCACACCTCTCACTGTAACACTCTCTGATATACCCCACACCCTTCACTTTAACACTCTCTGATACACCCCACATCCCTCACTGTAACACTCTCTGATATACTCCACAAGCCATCACTGTAACACTGTCTGAAATACCCCACACTTCTCACTGTAAAACTCTCTGATATAACCCACACCCCTCATTGCAACACACTCTGATATAACCCACACCCCTCACTGTAACATACTCTGATATACCCCACAGCAATCACTGAAACACTCTCTGATATACGCCTCACCCCTCACTGTAACACTCTCTGATATACTCCACAACCCTCACTGTAACACTCACTGATATACCCCTCATCCCTCAGTGCAGCACTCACTGATATATCAAAAACACCTCACTGTAACCCTCTCTGATATACCCCACATACCTCACTGTAATACCCTCTGATATACCCCACACCCCTCACTGTAAAACTCTCTGATATAACCCACACCCCTCATTGCAACACACTCTGATATAACCCACACCCCTCACTGTAACATTCGCTGATATACCCCACACGCCTCATTGTAACACTATCTGATATACCCCACACACCTCATTGTAACACTATCTGATATATCTCACACCCCTCACTGTAACACTCTCTGATATACCCCACACACCTCACTGTAACAATCTCTGATATACCCCACACCCCTCACTGTAACACTCTCTGATATACTCCACAAGCCATCACTGTAACACTGTCTGAAATACCCCACACTTCTCACTGTAAAACTCTCTGATATAACCCACACCCCTCATTGCAACACACTCTGATATAACCCACACCCCTCACTGTAACATTCGCTGATATACCCCACACGCCTCATTGTAACACTATCTGATATATCTCACACCCCTCACTGTAACACTCTCTGATACACCCCACACACCTCACTGTAACAATCTCTGATATACCCCACACCCCTCACTGTAACAATCTCTGATATACCACACACGCCTCATTGTAACACTCTCTGATATGTCTCACACCCCTCATTGTAACAAGCTCTGATATACCCCACACCAATCACTGAAACACTCTCTGATATACGTCACACCCCTCACAGTAACTCTCTCGGATATACTCCACTCCCCTCACTGTAACACTCTCTGATATATTCCAAACCCATCCTTTTAACACTGTCGGATATACCCCACACCCCTCACTGTAACACTCTCTGATATATCTCACACCCCTCACTGTAACAATTTCTGATATATCCCACACCTCTCACTGTAACAGTCTCTGATATACCCAACACCCCTCACTGTAATACCCTCTGATATACCCCACACCCCTCACTGTAACAGTCTCTGATATACCCCACACCCCTCACTGTAACATACTCTGATATACCCCACAACAATCACTGAAACACTCTCTGATATACGCCTCACCCCTCACTGTAACACTCTCTGATATACTCCACAACCCTCACTGTAACACTCACCGATATACCCCTCATCCCTCAGTGCAGCACTCACTGATATATCAAAAACACCTCACTGTAACCCTCTCTGATATACCCCACATACCTCACTGTAATACCCTAGGATATACCCCACACCCCTCACTGTAATACCCTCTGATATACCCCACACCCCTCACTGTAATACACTCTGATATACCCCACGCCCCTCACTGTAACACTCTCTGATATACCCCACACCCCTCACTGTAACACTCTCTGATATATCCCAAACCCCTCACTGTAACACTCTCTGATATATCCCAAACCCCTCACTGTAACACTCTCTGATATACCCCACACCCCTCACTGTAATACCCTCTGATATACGCCACACCAATCACTGTAACACTCTCTGATATACCCCACACCAATCACTGAAACTCTCTCTGATAAATGCCTCACCCCTCACTGTAACAATCACCGATATACTCCTCATCCCTGAGTGCAGCACTCACTGATATATCAAAAACACCTCACTGCAACCCTCTCTGATATACCCCACGTCACTCACTGTAACACTCTCTGATATACTCTACTCCACTCACTGTAACAGTCTCTGATATACCCCACACCCTTCACTGAAACACTCTCTGATATACACCACACCCCTCACTGTAACACTCTCTGATATATCCCAAAGCCCACACTAAAACACTCTCTGATATAACCCACATCCCTCACTGTAACACTCTCTGATATACCCCACACATCTCACTGTAACACTCTCTAATTTACACCACACCCCTCAGTGTAACACTCTCTGATATATCCCACACCTCTCACTGTAACAATCTCTGATATACCCAACACCCCTCACTGTAACACTCACTGATATACCCCACACCCCTCACTGTAACACACTCTGATTTACACCACACCCCTCAATGTAACACTCTCTGATAGACACCACACCTCTCACTGTAACACTCGCTGATATACCCCACACCCCTCACTGTATCACTCTCTGATATACCCGACACCCGTCACTATAACAATCTCTGATATACCACACACCCCTCACTCTAACACTCTCTGATATACCCCACACCCCTCACTGAAATACCCGCTGATATACCCCACACCCCTCAATGTAATACCCTCTGATATACCCCACACCCCTCACTGTAACAATCTCTGATGTACCCCACACCCCTCACTGAAACATACTCTGATATACCCCACAGCAATCACTGAAACACTCTCTGATATACGCCACACCCCTCACTGTAACACTTTCTGATATACTCCACACCCCTCACTGTAACACTCACCGATATACCCCTCACCCTTCAGTGCAGCACTCTCTGATATATCACAAACACCTCACTGCAACCCTCTCTGATATACCCCACATCCCTCACTGTAACACTCTCTGATATACTCCACTCACCTCACTGTAACACTCTCTGATATATTCCAAACCCCTCATTTTAACACACTCTGATATACCCCACACCCCTCACCGTAACACTCTCTGATATACTCTACAAGTCATCACTGTAACACTCTCTGATATACCCCACACCTCTCACTGTAACACTCTCTGATATACCCCACACCCTTCACTTTAACACTCCCTGATACACCCCACATCCCTCACTGTAACACTCTCTGATATACTCCACAAGCCATCACGGTAACACTCTCTGAAATACCCCACACTTCTCACTGTAAAACTCTCTGATATAACCCACACCCCTCATTGCAACACACTCTGATATAACCCACACCCCTCACTGTAACATTCGCTGATATACCCCACACGCCTCATTGTAACACTATCTGATATATCTCACACCCCTCACTGTAACACTCTCTGATACACCCCACACACCTCACTGTAACAATCTCTGATATACCCCACACCCCTCACTGTAACACTCTCTGATATACCCCACACCCGTCACTGTAACAATCTCTGATATACCACACACGCCTCATTGTAACACTCTCTGATATGTCTCACACCCCTCATTGTAACAAGCTCTGATATACCCCACACCAATCACTGAAACACTCTCTGAGATACGTCACACCCCTCACAGTAACTCTCTCGGATATACTCCACTCCCCTCACTGTAACACTCTCTGATATATTCCAAACCCATCCTTTTAACACTGTCGGATATACCACACACCCCTCACTGTAACACTGTCTGATATATCTCACAACCCTCACTGTAACAATTTCTGATATATCCCACACCTCTCACTGTAACAGTCTCTGATATACCCAACACCCCTCACTGTAATACCCTCTGATATACCCCACACCCCTCACTGTAACAGTCTCTGATATACCCCACACCCCTCACTGTAACATACTCAGATATACCCCACACCAATCACTGAAACACTCTCTGAGATACGCCTCACCCCTCACTGTAACACTCTCTGATATACCCCTCATCCCTCAGTGCAGCACTCACTGATATATCAAAAACACCTCACTGTAACCCTCTCTGATATACCCCACATACCTCACTGTAATACCCTCTGATATACCCCACATCCCTCACTGTAATACCCTCTGATATACCCCACATCCCTCACTGTAATACACTCTGATATACCCCACACCCCTCACTGTAACAGTCTCTGATAGACCCCACACCCCTCACTGTAACATACTCTGATATACCCCACACCCCTCACTGTAACATACTCTGATATACCCCACACCAATCACTGAAACACTTTCTGATATACGCCTCACCCCTCACTGTAACACTCACCGATATACCCCTCATCCTTCAGTGCAGCACTCATTGATATATCAAAAACACCTCACTGTAACCCTCTCTGATATACCCCACGTCCCTCACTGTAACACTCTCTGATACACTCTACTCCCCTCACTGTAACACTCTCTGATATGTTCCAAACCTCTCATTTTAACACTCTCAGAGATACACCACACCACTCACTGTAACACTCTCTGATATATCCCAAACCCCTCACTAAAACACTCTCTGATATAACCCACATCCCTCACAGTAACACTCTCTGATATACCCCACACCCCTCACTTTAACACTCTCTGATATACCCCACACCCCTCACTGTAACACTCTCTGATATACCCCACACCTGTCACTGTAATACTCTCTGATATACCCCACACCCCTCACTGTAACACTCTCTCATATACCCCACACCCGTCACTGTAAAACGCTCTGATATACCTCACACTCCTCACTGTAACACTCTCTGATATATCCCAAACCCCTCACTAAAACACTCCCTGATATAACCCACATAACTCACTGTAACACTCTCTGATATACCCCACACCCCTCACTTTAACACTCTCTGATATACCCCCCACCCCTCACTGTAACACTCTCTGATACACCTCACACCCCTCACTGTAACACTCTCTGATTTCCCACACACCCCTCACTGTAACACTCTCTGATACACCCCACACCCCTCACTGTAACACTCTCTGATATACCCCACACCCGTCACTGTAACACGCTCTGATATAGCCCACACTTCTAACTGTAACAGTCTCTGATATACCCCACACCCCTCACTGTAACACTCTCTGATACACCTCACACCCCGCACTGTAACACTCTCTGATATACCCCACACCCGTCACTGTAACACGCTCTGATATAGCCCACACTTCTAACTGTAACAGTCTCTGATATGCCCCACACACCTCACTGTAACACTCTCTGATATACCCGACACCCCTCACTGTCACACTCTATGATATACCTCACACCCCCCACTGTAACACTCTCTGATATACCCCACACCCCTCAGTGTTACACTCTCTGATATACCCCACACCCCTCACTGTAACAACCTCTGATATACCCCACACGTCTCAATGTAACACTCTCTGATATACCCCACACTCCTCACCGTAACAATCTCTGATATACCCCACACCCCTCATTCTAACACTCTCTGATATACCCCACACCTCTCACTGGAACATCTCTGATATACCCCACACTCCTCACTGTAACAATCTCTGATATACCCCACACACCTCACTGTAACAGTCTCTGATATACCACACACCCCTCACTGTAACACTCTCTGATATACCCCACACATCTCACTGTAACACTCTCTGATTTACACCACACCCCTCAGTGTAACACTCCGTGATATATCCCACACCTCTCACTGTAACAATCTCTGATATATCCAACACCCCTCACTGTAACACTCACTGATATACCCCACACCCCTCACTGTAACACACTCTGATTTACACCACACCCCTCAATGTAACACTCTCTGATATACACCACACCCCTCACTGTAACACTCTCTGATATACCCCACACTCCTCACTGTAACAATCTCTGATATACCCCACAACTCTCACTGTAGCACTCTCTGATATACCCCACACTCCTCACTGTAACACTGTCTGATATACCCCACACCCCTCAATGTAACACTCTCTCATATACCCCACACCCATCACTATAACAATCTCTGATATACCACACACCCCTCACTCTAACACTCTCTGATATACCACACACCCCTCACTGTAACACTCTCTGATATACCCCACACATCTCACTGTAACACTCTCTAATTTACACCACACCTCTCAGTGTAACACTCTCTGATATATCCCACACCTCTCACTGTTACAATCTCTGATATACCCAACACACCTCACTGTAACACTCACTGATATATCCCACACCCCTCACTGTAACACACTCTGATTTACACCACACCCCTCAATGTAACACTCTCTGATATACACCACACCTCTCACTGTAACACTCGCTGATATACCCCACACCCCTCACTGTAACACTCTCTGATATACCCCAACACCTCACTGTCACAATCTCTGATATACCCCACACCCCTCACTGTAACACTCTCTGATATACCCCACACCCCTCACTATAACAATCTCTGATATACCACACACCCCTCACTCTAACACTCTCTGATATACCCCACACCCCTCACTGAAATACCCGCTGATATACCCCACACCCCTCAATGTAATACCCTCTGATATACCCCACACCCCTCACTGTAACAGTCTCTGATGTACCCCACACCCCTCACTGAAACATACTCTGATATACCCCACAGCAATCACTGAAACACTTTCTGATATACGCCACACCCCTCACTGTAACACTTTCTGATATACTCCACACCCCTCACTGTAACACTCACCGATATACCCCTCACCCTTCTGTGCAGCACTCTCTGATATATCACAAACACCTCACTGCAACCCTCTCTGATATACCCCACATCCCTCACTGTAACACTCTCTGATATACTCCACTCACCTCACTGTAACACTCTTTGATATATTCCAAACCCCTCATTTTAACACACTCTGATATACCCCACACCCCTCACCGTAACACTCTCTGATATACTCTACAAGTCATCACTGTAACACTCTCTGATGTACCCCACACCTCTCACTATAACACTCTCTGATATACCCCACACCCTTCACTTTAACACTCTCTGATACACCCCACATCCCTCACTGTAACACTCTCTGATATACTCCACAAGCCATCACTGTAACACTGTCTGAAATACCCCACACTTCTCACTGTAAAACTCTCTGATATAACCCACACCCCTCATTGCAACACACTCTGATATAACCCACACCCCTCACTGTAACATTCGCTGATATACCCCACACGCCTCATTGTAACACTATCTGATATATCTCACACCCCTCACTGTAACACTCTCTGATACACCCCACACACCTCACTGTAACAATCTCTGATATACCCCACACCCCTCACTGTAACACTCTCTGATATACCCCACACCCGTCACTGTAACAATCTCTGATATACCACACACGCCTCATTGTAACACTCTCTGATATGTCTCACACCCCTCATTGTAACAAGCTCTGATATACCCCACACCAATCACTGAAACACTCTCTGATATACGTCACACCCCTCACAGTAACTCTCTCGGATATACTTCACTCCCCTCACTGTAACACTCTCTGATATATTCCAAACCCATCCTTTTAACACTGTCGGATATACCACACACCCCTCACTGTAACACTGTCTGATATATCTCACAACCCTCACTGTAACAATTTCTGATATATCCCACACCTCTCACTGTAACAGTCTCTGATATACCCAACACCCCTCACTGTAATACCCTCTGATATACCCCACACCCCTCACTGTAACAGTCTCTGATATACCCCACACCCCTCACTGTAACATACTCAGATATACCCCACACCAATCACTGAAACACTCTCTGAGATACGCCTCACCCCTCACAGTAACACTCTCTGATATACCCCTCATCCCTCAGTGCAGCACTCACTGATATATCAAAAACACCTCACTGTAACCCTCTCTGATATACCCCACATACCTCACTGTAATACCCTCTGATATACCCCACACCCCTCACTGTAATACCCTCTGATATACCCCACATCCCTCACTGTAATACACTCTGATATACCCCACACCCCTCACTGTAACAGTCTCTGATATACCCCACACCCCTCACTGTAACATACTCTGATATACCCCACACCCCTCACTGTAACATACTCTGATATACCCCACACCAATCACTGAAACACTTTCTGCTTTACGACTCACCCCTCACTGTAACACTCACCGATATACCCCCCATCCTTCAGTGCAGCACTCATTGATATATCAAAAACACCTCACTGTAACCCTCTCTGATATACCCCACGTCCCTCACTGTAACACTCTCTGATACACTCTACTCCCCTCACTGTAACACTCTCTGATATGTTCCAAACCCCTCATTTTAACACTCTCAGAGATACACCACACCACTCACTGTAACACTCTCTGATATATCCCAAACCCCTCACTAAAACACTCTCTGATATAACCCACATCCCTCACAGTAACACTCTCTGATATATCCCACACCCCTCACTGTAACACTCTCTGATATACCCCACACCTGTCACTGTAATACTCTCTGATATACCCCACACCCCTCACTGTAACACTCTCTCATATACCCCACACCCGTCACTGTAAAACGCTCTGATATACCCCACACTCCTCACTGTAACACTCTCTGATATATCCCAAACCCCTCACTAAAACACTCCCTGATATAACCCACATAACTCACTGTAACACTCTCTGATATACCCCACACCCCTCACTTTAACACTCTCTGATATACCCCCCACCCCTCACTGTAACACTCTCTGATACACCTCACACCCCTCACTGTAACACTCTCTGATTTCCCACACACCCCTCACTGTAACACTCTCTGATACACCCCACACCCCTCACTGTAACACTCTCTGATATACCCCACACCCGTCACTGTAACACGCTCTGATCTCGCCCACAATTCTAACTGTAACAGTCTCTGATATACCCCACACACCTCACTGTAACACTCTCTGATACACCTCACACCCCGCACTGTAACACTCTCTGATATACCCCACACCCGTCACTGTAACACGCTCTGATATAGCCCACACTTCTAACTGTAACAGTCTCTGATATGCCCCACACACCTCACTGTAACACTCTCTGATATACCCGACACCCCTCACTGTCACACTCTATGATATACCTCACACCCCCCACTGTAACACTCTCTGATATACCCCACACCCCTCAGTGTTACACTCTCTGATATACCCCACACCCCTCACTGTAACAACCTCTGATATACCCCACACGTCTCAATGTAACACTCTCTGATATACCCCACACTCCTCACCGTAACAATCTCTGATATACCCCACACCCCTCATTCTAACACTCTCTGATATACCCCACACCTCTCACTGGAACATCTCTGATATACCCCACACTCCTCACTGTAACAATCTCTGATATACCCCACACACCTCACTGTAACAGTCTCTGATATACCACACACCCCTCACTGTAACACTCTCTGATATACTCCACACATCTCACTGTAACACTCTCTGATTTACACCACACCCCTCAGTGTAACACTCCGTGATATATCCCACACCTCTCACTGTAACAATCTCTGATATATCCAACACCCCTCACTGTAACACTCACTGATATACCCCACACCCCTCACTGTAACACACTCTGATTTACACCACACCCCTCAATGTAACACTCTCTGATATACACCACACCCCTCACTGTAACACTCTCTGATATACCCCACACTCCTCACTGTAACAATCTCTGATATACCCCACAACTCTCACTGTAGCACTCTCTGATATACCCCACACTCCTCACTGTAACACTCTCTGATATACCCCACACCCCTCAATGTAACACTCTCTCATATACCCCACACCCATCACTATAACAATCTCTGATATACCACACACCCCTCACTCTAACACTCTCTGATATACCACACACCCCTCACTGTAACACTCTCTGATATACCCCACACATCTCACTGTAACACTCTCTAATTTACACCACACCTCTCAGTGTAACACTCTCTGATATATCCCACACCTCTCACTGTTACAATCTCTGATATACCCAACACACCTCACTGTAACACTCACTGATATATCCCACACCCCTCACTGTAACACACTCTGATTTACACCACACCCCTCAATGTAACACTCTCTGATATACACCACACCTCTCACTGTAACACTCGCTGATATACCCCACACCCCTCACTGTAACACTCTCTGATATACCCCAACACCTCACTGTAACAATCTCTGATATACCCCACACCCCTCACTGTAACACTCTCTGATATACCCCACACCCCTCACTATAACAATCTCTGATATACCACACACCCCTCACTCTAACACTCTCTGATATACCCCACACCCCTCACTGAAATACCCGCTGATATACCCCACACCCCTCAATGTAATACCCTCTGATATACCCCACACCCCTCACTGTAACAGTCTCTGATGTACCCCACACCCCTCACTGAAACATACTCTGATATACCCCACAGCAATCACTGAAACACTTTCTGATATACGCCACACCCCTCACTGTAACACTTTCTGATATACTCCACACCCCTCACTGTAACACTCACCGATATACCCCTCACCCTTCTGTGCAGCACTCTCTGATATATCACAAACACCTCACTGCAACCCTCTCTGATATACCCCACATCCCTCACTGTAACACTCTCTGATATACTCCACTCACCTCACTGTAACACTCTTTGATATATTCCAAACCCCTCATTTTAACACACTCTGATATACCCCACACCCCTCACCGTAACACTCTCTGATATACTCTACAAGTCATCACTGTAACACTCTCTGATGTACCCCACACCTCTCACTATAACACTCTCTGATATACCCCACACCCTTCACTTTAACACTCTCTGATACACCCCACATCCCTCACTGTAACACTCTCTGATATACTCCACAAGCCATCACTGTAACACTGTCTGAAATACCCCACACTTCTCACTGTAAAACTCTCTGATATAACCCACACCCCTCATTGCAACACACTCTGATATAACCCACACCCCTCACTGTAACATTCGCTGATATACCCCACACGCCTCATTGTAACACTATCTGATATATCTCACACCCCTCACTGTAACACTCTCTGATACACCCCACACACCTCACTGTAACAATCTCTGATATACCCCACACCCCTCACTGTAACACTCTCTGATATACCCCACACCCGTCACTGTAACAATCTCTGATATACCACACACGCCTCATTGTAACACTCTCTGATATGTCTCACACCCCTCATTGTAACAAGCTCTGATATACCCCACACCAATCACTGAAACACTCTCTGATATACGTCACACCCCTCACAGTAACTCTCTCGGATATACTTCACTCCCCTCACTGTAACACTCTCTGATATATTCCAAACCCATCCTTTTAACACTGTCGGATATACCACACACCCCTCACTGTAACACTGTCTGATATATCTCACAACCCTCACTGTAACAATTTCTGATATATCCCACACCTCTCACTGTAACAGTCTCTGATATACCCAACACCCCTCACTGTAATACCCTCTGATATACCCCACACCCCTCACTGTAACAGTCTCTGATATACCCCACACCCCTCACTGTAACATACTCAGATATACCCCACACCAATCACTGAAACACTCTCTGAGATACGCCTCACCCCTCACAGTAACACTCTCTGATATACCCCTCATCCCTCAGTGCAGCACTCACTGATATATCAAAAACACCTCACTGTAACCCTCTCTGATATACCCCACATACCTCACTGTAATACCCTCTGATATACCCCACACCCCTCACTGTAATACCCTCTGATATACCCCACATCCCTCACTGTAAAACACTCTGATATACCCCACACCCCTCACTGTAACAGTCTCTGATATACCCCACACCCCTCACTGTAACATACTCTGATATACCCCACACCCCTCACTGTAACAGACTCTGATATACCCCACACCAATCACTGAAACACTTTCTGCTTTACGACTCACCCCTCACTGTAACACTCACCGATATACCCCCCATCCTTCAGTGCAGCACTCATTGATATATCAAAAACACCTCACTGTAACCCTCTCTGATATACCCCACGTCCCTCACTGTAACACTCTCTGATACACTCTACTCCCCTCACTGTAACACTCTCTGATATGTTCCAAACCCCTCATTTTAACACTCTCAGAGATACACCACACCACTCACTGTAACACTCTCTGATATATCCCAAACCCCTCACTAAAACACTCTCTGATATAACCCACATCCCTCACAGTAACACTCTCTGATATACCCCACACCCCTCACTGTAACACTCTCTGATATACCCCACACCTGTCACTGTAATACTCTCTGATATACCCCACACCCCTCACTGTAACACTCTCTCATATACCCCACACCCGTCACTGTAAAACGCTCTGATATACCCCACACTCCTCACTGTAACACTCTCTGATATATCCCAAACCCCTCACTAAAACACTCCCTGATATAACCCACATAACTCACTGTAACACTCTCTGATATACCCCACACCCCTCACTTTAACACTCTCTGATATACCCCCCACCCCTCACTGTAACACTCTCTGATACACCTCACACCCCTCACTGTAACACTCTCTGATTTCCCACACACCCCTCACTGTAACACTCTCTGATACACCCCACACCCCTCACTGTAACACTCTCTGATATACCCCACACCCGTCACTGTAACACGCTCTGATCTCGCCCACAATTCTAACTGTAACAGTCTCTGATATACCCCACACACCTCACTGTAACACTCTCTGATACACCTCACACCCCGCACTGTAACACTCTCTGATATACCCCACACCCGTCACTGTAACACGCTCTGATATAGCCCACACTTCTAACTGTAACAGTCTCTGATATGCCCCACACACCTCACTGTAACACTCTCTGATATACCCGACACCCCTCACTGTCACACTCTATGATATACCTCACACCCCCCACTGTAACACTCTCTGATATACCCCACACCCCTCAGTGTTACACTCTCTGATATACCCCACACCCCTCACTGTAACAACCTCTGATATACCCCACACGTCTCAATGTAACACTCTCTGATATACCCCACACTCCTCACCGTAACAATCTCTGATATACCCCACACCCCTCATTCTAACACTCTCTGATATACCCCACACCTCTCACTGGAACATCTCTGATATACCCCACACTCCTCACTGTAACAATCTCTGATATACCCCACACACCTCACTGTAACAGTCTCTGATATACCACACACCCCTCACTGTAACACTCTCTGATATACTCCACACATCTCACTGTAACACTCTCTGATTTACACCACACCCCTCAGTGTAACACTCCGTGATATATCCCACACCTCTCACTGTAACAATCTCTGATATATCCAACACCCCTCACTGTAACACTCACTGATATACCCCACACCCCTCACTGTAACACACTCTGATTTACACCACACCCCTCAATGTAACACTCTCTGATATACACCAGACCCCTCACTGTAACACTCTCTGATATACCCCACACTCCTCACTGTAACAATCTCTGATATACCCCACAACTCTCACTGTAGCACTCTCTGATATACCCCACACTCCTCACTGTAACACTCTCTGATATACCCCACACCCCTCAATGTAACACTCTCTCATATACCCCACACCCATCACTATAACAATCTCTGATATACCACACACCCCTCACTCTAACACTCTCTGATATACCACACACCCCTCACTGTAACACTCTCTGATATACCCCACACATCTCACTGTAACACTCTCTAATTTACACCACACCTCTCAGTGTAACACTCTCTGATATATCCCACACCTCTCACTGTTACAATCTCTGATATACCCAACACCCCTCACTGTAACACTCACTGATATATCCCACACCCCTCACTGTAACACACTCTGATTTACACCACACCCCTCAATGTAACACTCTCTGATATACACCACACCTCTCACTGTAACACTCGCTGATATACCCCACACGCCTCACTGTAACACTCTCTGATATACCCCAACACCTCACTGTGACAATCTCTGATATACCCCACACCCCTCACTGTAACACTCTCTGATATACCCCACACCCGTCACTATAACAATCTCTGATATACCACACACCCCTCACTCTAACACTCTCTGATATACCCCACACCCCTCACTGAAATACCCGCTGATATACCCAACACCCCTCAATGTAATACCCTCTGATATACCCCACACCCCTCACTGTAACAGTCTCTGATGTACCCCACACCCCTCACTGAAACATACTCTGATATACCCCACAGCAATCACTGAAACACTCTCTGATATACGCCACACCCCTCACTGTAACACTTTCTGATATACTCCACACCCCTCACTGTAACACTCACCGATATACCCCTCACCCTTCAGTGCAGCACTCTCTGATATATCACAAACACCTCACTGCAACCCTCTCTGATATACTCCACATCCCTCACTGTAACACTCTCTGATATACTCCACTCACCTCACTGTAACACTCTCTGATATATTCCAAACCCCTCATTTTAACACACTCTGATATACCCAACACCCCTCACCGTAACACTCTCTGATATACTGTACAAGTCATCACTGTAACACTCTCTGATGTATCCCACACCTCTCACTATAACACTCTCTGATATACCCCACACCCTTCACTTTAACACTCTCTGATACACCCCACATCCCTCACTGTAACACTCTCTGATATACTCCACAAGCCATCACTGTAACACTGTCTGAAATACCCCACACTTCTCACTGTAAAACTCTCTGATATAACCCACACCCCTCATTGCAACACACTCTGATATAACCCACACCCCTCACTGTAACATTCGCTGATATACCCCACACGCCTCATTGTAACACTATCTGATATATCTCACACCCCTCACTGTAACACTCTCTGATACACCCCACACACCTCACTGTAACAATCTCTGATATACCCCACACCCCTCACTGTAACACTCTCTGATATACCCCACACCCGTCACTGTAACAACCTCTGATATACCACACACGCCTCATTGTAACACTCTCTGATATGTCTCACACCCCTCATTGTAACAAGCTCTGATATACCCCACACCAATCACTGAAACACTCTCTGATGTACGCCACACCCCTCACAGTAACTCTCTCGGATATACTCCACTCCCCTCACTGTAACACTCTCTGATATATTCCAAACCCATCCTTTTAACACTGTCGGATATACCAAACACCCCTCACTGTAATACTCTCTGATATATCTCACACCCCTCACTGTAACAATTTCTGATATATCCCACACCTCTCACTGTAACAGTCTCTGATATACCCAACACCCCTCACTGTAATACCCTCTGATATACCCCACACCCCTCACTGTAACAGTCTCTGATATACCCCACACCCCTCACTGTAACATACTCTGATATACCCCACACCAATCACTGAAACACTCTCTGATATACGCCTCACCCCTCACTGTAACACTCTCTGATATACTCCACAACCCTCACTGTAACACTCACCGATATACCCCTCATCCCTCAGTGCAGCGCTCACTGATATATCAAAAACACCTCACCGTAACCCTCTCTGATATACCCCACATCCCTCACTGTAATACCCTCTGATATACCCCACACCCCTCACTGTAATACCCTATGATATACCCCACACACCTCACTGTAATACACTCTGATATACCCCACACCCCTCACTGTAACAGTCTCTGATATACCCCACACCCCTCACTGTAACATACTCTGAGATACCCCACACCCCTCACTGTAACATATTCTGATATACCCCACACCAATTACTGAAACACTTTCTGATATACGCCTCACCCCTCACTGTAACACACACCGATATACCCCTCATCCCTGAGTGCAGCACTCACTGATATATCAAAAACACCTCACTGTAACCCTCTCTGATATACCCGACGTCCCTCACTGTAACACTCTCTGATATACTCCACTCCCCTCACTGTAAAACTCTCTGATATGTTCCAAACCCCTCATTTTAACACTCTCAGAGATACACAACACCACTCACTGTAACACTCTCTGATATATACCAAACCCCTCACTGTAACACTCTCTGATATACTCCACTCCCCTCAATGTAACACTCTCTGATATATTCAAAACCCCTCATTTTAACACTCTCTGATATACCCCACACCCCTCACTGTAACACTCTCTGATATGTCTCACACCCCTCATTGTAACAAGCTCTGATATACCCCACACCAATCACTGAAACACTCCCTGATGTACGCCACACCCCTCACAGTAACTCTCTCGTATATACTCCACTCCCCTCACTGTAACACTCTCTGATATATTCCAAACCCATCCTTTTAACACTGTCGGATATACCAAACACCCCTCACTGTAATACTCTCTGATATATCTCACACCCCTCACTGTAACAATTTCTGATATATCCCACACCTCTCACTGTAACAGTCTCTGATATACCCAACACCCCTCACTGTAATACCCTCTGATATACCCCACACCCCTCACTGTAACAGTCTCTGATATACCCCACACCCCTCACTGTAACATACTCTGATATACCCCACACCAATCACTGAAACACTCTCTGATATACGCCTCACCCCTCACTGTAACACTCTCTGATATACTCCACAACCCTCACTGTAACACTCACCGATATACCCCTCATCCCTCAGTGCAGCGCTCACTGATATATCAAAAACACCTCACTGTAACCCTCTCTGATATACCCCACATCCCTCACTGTAATACCCTCTGATATACCCCACACCCCTCACTGTAATACCCTCTGATATACCCCACACACCTCACTGTAATACACTCTGATATACCCCACACCCCTCACTGTAACAGTCTCTGATATACCCCACACCCCTCACTGTAACATACTCTGAGATACCCCACACCCCTCACTGTAACATATTCTGATATACCCCACACCAATTACTGAAACACTTTCTGATATACGCCTCACCCCTCACTGTAACACACACCGATATACCCCTCATCCCTGAGTGCAGCACTCACTGATATATCAAAAACACCTCACTGTAACCCTCTCTGATATACCCGACGTCCCTCACTGTAACACTCTCTGATATACTCCACTCCCCTCACTGTAAAACTCTCTGATATGTTCCAAACCCCTCATTTTAACACTCTCAGAGATACACAACACCACTCACTGTAACACTCTCTGATATATACCAAACCCCTCACTGTAACACTCTCTGATATACTCCACTCCCCTCAATGTAACACTCTCTGATATATTCAAAACCCCTCATTTTAACACTCTCTGATATACCCCACACCCCTCACTGTAACACTCTCTGATATATCCCAAACCCCTCACTAAAACACTCCCTGATATAACCCACATCACTCACTGTAACACTCTCTGATATACCCCACACCCCTCACTGTAACACTCTCTGATACACCTCACACCCCTCACTATAACACGCTCTGATATAGCCCACACTTCTAACTGTAACAGTCTCTGATATACCCCACACCCCTCACTGTAACACTCTGATATGCCCCACACACCTCACTGTAACACTCTCTGATATACCCGACACACCTCACTGTAACACTCTCTGATATACCTCACAACCCGCACTGTAACACTCTCTGATATACCCCACACCCCTCAGTGTTACACTCTCTGATATACCCCACACCCCTCACTGTAACAACCTCTGATATACCCCACACGTCTCACTGTAACACTCTCTGATATAGCCCACACTCCTCACCGTAACAATTTCTGATATACCCCACACCAATCACTGAAACACTCTCTGATATACGCCACACCCCTCACAGTAACTCTCTCGGATATACTCCACTCCCCTCACTGTAACACTCTCTGATATATCTCACACCCCTCACTGTAACAATTTCTGATATATCCCACACCTCTCACTGTAACAGTCTCTGATATACCCAACACCCCTCACTGTAATACCCTCTGATATACCCCACACCCCTCACTGTAACAGTCTCTGATATACCCCACCCCCCTCACTGTAACATACTCTGATATACCCCACACCAATCACTGAAACACTCTCTGATATAAGCCTCACCCCTCACTGTAACACTCTCTGATATACTCCACAACCCTCACTGTAACACTCACCGATATACCCCTCATCCCTCAGTGCAGCACTCACTGATATATCAAAAACGCCTCACTGTAACCCTCTCTGATATACCCCACATCCCTCACTGTAATACCCTCTGATATACCCCACACCCCTCACTGTAATACACTCTGATATACCCCACACACCTCACTGTAACAGTCTCTGATATACCCCACACCCCTCACTGTAACATACTCTGAGATACCCCACACCCCTCACTGTAACATACTCTGATATACCCCACACCAATTACTGAAACACTTTCTGATATACGCCTCACCCCTCACTGTAACACTCACCGATATACCCCTCATCCCTGAGTGCAGCACTCACTGATATATCAAAAACACCTCACTTTAACCCTCTCTGATATACCCCACGTCCCTCACTGTAACACTCTCTGATATACTCCACTCCCCTCACTGTAAAACTCTCTGATATGTTCCAAACCACTCATTTTAACACTCTCAGAGATACACCACACCACTCACTGTAACACTCTCAGAGATACACCACACCACTCACTGTAACACTCTCTGATATATCCCAAACCCCTCACTAAAACACTCTCTGATATAACCCACATCCCTCACTGTAACACTCTCTGATATATTCCAAAACCCTCACTAAAACACTCCCTGATATAACCCACATCACTCACTGTAACACTCTCTGATATACCCCACACCCCTCACTGTAACACTCTCTGATACATCTCACACCCCGCACTGTAACACTCTCTGATATACCCCACACCCGTCACTGTAACACGCTCTGATATAGCCCACACTTCTAACTGTAACAGTCTCTGATATACCCCACACCCCTCACTGTAACACTCTCTGATACACCTCACACCCTGCACTGTAACACTCTCTGATATACCCCACACCCGTCACTGTAACACGCTCTGATATAGCCCACACTTCTAACTGTAACAGTCTCTGATATACCCCACACGCCTCACTGTAACACTCTGATATGCCCCACACACCTCACTGTAACAGTCTCTGATACACCCGACACCCCTCACTGTAACACTCTCTGATATACCTCACAACCCGCACTGTAACACTCTCTGATATACCCCACACCCCTCAGTGTTACACTCTCTGATATACCCCACACCCCTCACTGTAACAACCTCTGATATACCCCACACGTCTCACTGTAACACTCTCTGATATACCCCACACTCCTCACCGTAACAATCTCTGATATACCCCACACCCCTCATTGTAACACTCTCTGATATACCCCACACCTCTCACTGTAACATCTCTGATATACCCCACACTCCTCACTGTAACAATCTCTGATATACCCCACAACTCTCACTGTAGCACTCTCTGATGTACCCCACACACCTCACTGTAACAGTCTCTGATATACCACACACCTCTCACTGTAACACTCTCTGATATACCCCACACATCTCACTGTAACACTCTCTGATTTACACCACACCCCTCAGTGTAACACTCCCTGATATATCCCACACCTCTCACTGTAACAATCTCTGATATACCCAACACCCCTCACTGTAACACTCACTGATATACCCCACACCCCTCACTGTAACACACTCTGATTTACACCACACCCCTCAATGTAACACTCTCTGATATACACCACACCCCTCACTGTAACACTCGCTGATATACCCCACACCCCTCACTGTAACACTCTCTGATATACCCCAACACCTCACTGTAACAATCTCTGATATACCCCACACCCCTCACTGTAACACTCTCTGATATACCGCACACCCCTCACTCTAACACTCCCTGATATACCCCACACCCCTCACTGAAATACCCGCTGATATACCCCACACCACTAACTGTAATACCCTCTGATATACCCCACACCCCTCACTGTAACAGTTTCTGATATACCCCACACCCCTCACTGAAACATACTCTGATATACCCCACAGCAATCACTGAAACACTCTCTGATATACGCCACACCCCTCACTGTAACACTTTCTGATTTACTCCACACCCCTCACTGTAACACTCACCGATATACCCCTCACCCTTCAGTGCAGCACTCTCTGATATATCACAAACACCTCACTGCAACCCTCTCTGATATACCCCACATCCCTCACTGTAACACTCTCTGATATACTCCACTCAACTCACTGTAACACTCTCTGATATATTCCAAACCCCTCATTTTAACACACTCTGATATACCCCACACCCCTCACTGTAACACTCTCTGATATACTCTACAAGTCATCACAGTAACACTCTCTGATATACCCCACACCTCTCACTGTAACACTCTCTGATGTACCCCACACCCTTCACCTTAACACTCTCTGATATACCCCACATCCCTCACTGTAACACTCTCTGATATACTCCACAAGCCATTACTGTAACACTCTCTGAAATACCCCATACCTCTCACTGTAAAACTCTCTGATATAACCCACACCCCTCATTGCAACACACTCTGATATAACCCACACCCCTCACTGTAACATTCACTGATATACCCCACACGCCTCATTGTAACACTCTCTGATATATCTCACACCCCTCACTGTAACACTCTCTGATACAACCCACACACCTTACTGTAACACTCTCTGATATACCCCACACACCTCACTGTAACACTCTCTGATATACACCACACCCCTCACTGTAACACTCTCTGATATATCCCAAACCCCTCACTAAAACACTCTCTGATACAACCCACACCTCTCACTGAAACACTCTCTGATATACCCCACACCCCTCACTGTAACACTCTCTGATATACCCCACACTCCTCACTGTAACACTCTCTGATATACCCCAAACCCCTCACTGTAACACTCTCCGATATACCCCACACCTGTCACTGTAACTGCCTCTGATATACCCCACACGCATCACTGTAACACTCTCTGATATACCCAACACCCCTCACTGTAACACTCACTGATATACCCCACACCCCTCACTGTAACAATCTATGATATGCCCCACACCAATCACTGAAACATTCTTTGACATACCCCACACACGTCACTGTAACACTCTCTAATATACCCCACACACCTCACTGTAACAGTCTCTGAAATACCCCACACCTCACTGTAACACTCTCTGATATACGCCCCACCCCTCACTGTAACACTCTCTGATATACCCCACACCGCTCACTGTAACACTCTATGATATACGCCACACCCCCCACAGTAACACACTCTGATATACCCCACACTGCTCACTGTAACACTCTCTGATATACCACACATGCCTCACTGTAACACTCTCTGATATACCGCACACCCGTCACTGTAACAATCTCTGATATACCACACACCCCTCACTCTAACACTCCCTGATATACCCCACACCCCTCACTGAAATACCCGCTGATATACCCCACACCACTAACTGTAATACCCTCTGATATACCCCACACCCCTCACTGTAACAGTCTCTGATATACCCCAACACCTCACTGTAACAATCTCTGCTATACCCCACACCCCTCACTGTAACACTCTCTGATATACCGCACACCCCTCACTCTAACACTCCCTGATATACCCCACACCCCTCACTGAAATACCTGCTGATATACCCCACACCACTAACTGTAATACCCTCTGATATACCCCACACCCCTCACTGTAACAGTCTCTGATATACCCCACACCCCTCACTGAAACATACTCTGATATACCCCACAGCAATCACTGAAACACTCTCTGATATACGCCACACCCCTCACTGTAACACTTTCTGATTTACTCCGCACCCCTCACTGTAACACTCACCGATATACCCCTCACCCTTCAGTGCAGCACTCTCTGATATATCACAAACACCTCACTGTAACCCTCTCTGATATACCCCACATCCCTCACTGTAACACTCTCTGATATACTCCACTCAACTCACTGTAACACTCTCTGATATATTCCAAACCCCTCATTTTAACACACTCTGATATACTCCACACCCCTCACTGTAACACTCTCTGATATATCCCACACCTCTCACTGTAACACTCTCTGATGTACCCCACACCCTTCACCTTAACACTCTCTGATATACCCCACATCCCTCACTGTAACACTCTCTGATATACTCCACAAGCCATTACTGTAACACTCTCTGAAATACCCCATACCTCTCACTGTAAAACTCTCTGATATAACCCACACCCCTCATTGCAACACACTCTGATATAACCCACACCCCTCACTGTAACATTCACTGATATACCCCACACGCCTCATTGTAACACTCTCTGATATATCTCACACCCCTCACTGTAACACTCTCTGATACAACCCACACACCTTACTGTAACACTCTTTGATATACCCCACACACCTCACTGTAACACTCTCTGATATACACCACACCCCTCACTGTAACACTCTCTGATATATCCCAAACCCCTCACTAAAACACTCTCTGATACAACCCACACCTCTCACTGAAACACTCTCTGATATACCCCACACCCCTCACTGTAACACTCTCTGATATCCCCCACACTCCTCACTGTAACACTCTCTGATATACCCCAAACCCCTCACTGTAACACTCTCCGATATACCCCACACCTGTCACTGTAACTGCCTCTGATATACCCCACACGCATCACTGTAACACTCACTGATATACCCCACACCCCTCACTGTAACAATCTATGATATGCCCCACACCAATCACTGAAACATTCTTTGACATACCCCACACACGTCACTGTAACCCTCTCTAATATACGCCCCACCCCTCACTGTAACAGTCTCTGATATACCACACACGCCTCACTGTAACACTCTCTGAAATACCCCAAACCCCTCACTGTAACACTCTATGATACACCCCACACCCTTCACTGTAACACTCTCTGATATACCCGACAGCCCCCACTGCAACACTCTCTGATATACCCCACACACCTCACTGTAACACTCTCTGATATACCCCACACTCCTCACTGTAACACTCTCTGCTATATCGCAAACCCCTCACTTTAACACTCTCTGATATATCCCACATCCCTCACTGTAACAATCTATGATATACCCCACACCAATCACTGAAACATTCTCTGACATACCCCACACACGTCACTGCAACACTGTCTAATATACCCCACACACCTCACTGTAACAGTCTCTGAAATAACCCACACCTCACTGTAACACTCTCTGAAAAACGCCCCACCCCTCACTGCAACACTCTCTGATATACCCCACACCCCTCACTGTAACACTCTCTGATATACCCAACACCCCTCACTGTAACACTCTCTGATATACCTCACACCCCGCACTGTAACACCCTCTGATATACCCCACACCCGTCACTGTAACACTCTCTGATATAACTCACACTCCTCACTGTAACACACTCTGATATACCCCACACTCCTCACTGTAACACACTCTGATATACCCCACACCCCTCACTGTAACACTCTCTCATATACCCCACACCCGTCACTGTAAAACGCTCTGATATACCCCACACCTGTCACTGTAACAATCTCTGATATACCACACACGCTTCATTGTAACACTCTCTGATATATCTCATACCCCTCACTGTAACAATCTCTGATATACCCCACACCAATCACTGAAACACTCTCTGATATACGCCACACCCCTCACTGTAACACTCTCTGATATACTCCACTTCCCTCACTGTAACACTCTGATATATTCCAAACCCCTCATTTTAACACTCTCGGATATACCCCACACCCCTCACTGTAACACTCTCTGATATACTCCACGAGCAATCACTGTAACACTCTCTGATATCCCCTACACCCCTCACAGTAACACTCTCTGATATATCCCACACCCCTCACTGTAATACTCTCTGATGTACCCCACACCCTCACTGTAACACTCTCTGATGTACACTACACCACTCACTGTAACAGTCTCTGATATACCCCACACCCCTCACTGTAACACGCACTGATATACCCCACACGCCTCACTGTAACACTCTCTGATATATCCCACAGCCGTCACTGTAACAGTCTCTGATATACCCCACACCCCTCACTGTAACACGCTCTGATATACCCCACACCCGCCACTGTAACAGTCTCAGATATACCCCACACCCCTCACTGTAACAATCTATGATATGCCCCACACCAATCACTGAAACATTCTCTGATATACCCCACCCCTCACTGTGACACTCTCTAATATAACCTACACCTGTCACTGTAACTGCCTCTGATATACCCCACACGCATCACTGTAACACTCTCTGATATACCCCACACCCCTCACTGTAACACTCTCTGATGTACACTACACCACTCACTGTAACAGTCTCTGATATACCCCACACCCCTCACTGTGACACTCTATGATACACCCCACACCCCTCACTGTAACACTCTCTGATATACCCCACACCCGTCACTGTAACAGTCTCAGATATACCCCACACCCCTCACTGTAACAATCTATGATATGCCCCACACCAATCACTGAAACATTCTCTGACATACCCCACACACGTCACTGTAACACTCTCTAATATACCCAACACAACTCACTGTAACTGTCTCTGAAATACCCCACACCTCAGTGTAAAACTCTCTGATATACGCCACACCCCTCACTGTAACACTCTCTGATATACCCCACACCGCTCACTGTAACACTCTATGATATACGCCACACCCCCCACAGTAACACACACTGATATACCCCACACTGCTCACTGTAACACTCTCTGATATACCACACACGCCTCACTGTAACACTCTCTGAAATACCCCAAACCCCTCACTGTAACACTCTCTGATATAGCCCACACCCCTCACTGTAACACTCTATGATACACCCCACACCCCTCACTGTGACACTCTATGATATGCCCCACACCAATCACTGAAACATTCTCTGACATACCCCACACACGTCACTGTAACACTCTCTAATATACCCCACACACCTCACTGTAACAGTCTCTGAAATAACCCACACCTCACTGCAACACTCTCTGATATACCCCACACACCTCACTGTAACACTCTGATATGCCCCACACACCCCACTGTAACACTCTCTGATATACCCGACACCCCTCACTGTAACACTCTCTGATATACCTCACACCCCGCACTGTAACACTCTCTGATATACCCCACACTCCTCACTGTAACAATCTCTGATATACCCCACAACTCTCACTGTAGCACTCTCTGATATACCCCACACTCCTCACTGTAACACTCTCTGATATACCCCACACCCCTCACTGTAACACTCTCTCATATACCCCACACCAGTCACTATAACAATCTCTGATATACCACACACCCCTCACTCTAACACTCTCTGATATACCACACACCCCTCACTGTAACACTCTCTGATATACCCCACACCCCTCACTGTAACACTCTCTGATATACCTCACACCCCTCACTGTAACACTCTCTGATATACCCCACACCATTCACTGTAACACTCTCTGATATACCCCACATCCCTCACTGTAACACTCTCTGATATAACTCACACTCCTCACTTTAACACACGCTGATATACCCCACACCCCTCACTGTAACACTCTCTCATATACCCCACACCCGTCACTGTAAAACGCTCTGATATACCCCACACTCCTCACTGTAACACTCTCTGAAATACCCCAAACCCCTCACTGTAACACTCTCTGATATAGCCCACACCCCTCACTGTAACACTCTATGATACACCCCACACCCCTCACTGTGACACTCTATGATATGCCCCACACCAATCACTGAAACATTCTCTGACATACCCCACACACGTCACTGTAACACTCTCTAATATACCCCACACACCTCACTGTAACAGTCTCTGAAATAACCCACACCTCACTGCAACACTCTCTGAAAAACGCCCCATCCCTCACTGCAACACTCTCTGATATACCCCACACCCCTCACTGAAACATACTCTGATATACCCCACAGCAATCACTGAAACACTCTCTGATATACGCCACACCCCTCACTGTAACACTTTCTGATTTACTCCACACCCCTCACTGTAACACTCACCGATATACCCCTCACCCTTCAGTGCAGCACTCTCTGATATATCACAAACACCTCACTGTAACCCTCTCTGATATACCCCACATCCCTCACTGTAACACTCTCTGATATACTCCACTCAACTCACTGTAACACTCTCTGATATATTCCAAACCCCTCATTTTAACACACTCTGATATACTCCACACCCCTCACTGTAACACTCTCTGATATATCCCACACCTCTCACTGTAACACTCTCTGATGTACCCCACACCCTTCACCTTAACACTCTCTGATATACCCCACATCCCTCACTGTAACACTCTCTGATATACTCCACAAGCCATTACTGTAACACTCTCTGAAATACCCCATACCTCTCACTGTAAAACTCTCTGATATAACCCACACCCCTCATTGCAACACACTCTGATATAACCCACAACCCTCACTGTAACATTCACTGATATACCCCACACGCCTCATTGTAACACTCTCTGATATATCTCACACCCCTCACTGTAACACTCTCTGATACAACCCACACACCTTACTGTAACACTCTCTGATATACCCCACACACCTCACTGTAACACTCTCTGATATACACCACACCCCTCACTGTAACACTCTCTGATATATCCCAAACCCCTCACTAAAACACTCTCTGATACAACCCACACCTCTCACTGAAACACTCTCTGATATACCCCACACCCCTCACTGTAACACTCTCTGATATACCCCACACTCCTCACTGTAACACTCTCTGATATACCCCAAACCCCTCACTGTAACACTCTCCGATATACCCCACACCTGTCACTGTAACTGCCTCTGATATACCCCACACGCATCACTGTAACACTCACTGATATACCCCACACCCCTCACTGTAACAATCTATGATATGCCCCACACCAATCACTGAAACATTCTTTGACATACCCCACACACGTCACTGTAACCCTCTCTAATATACGCCCCACCCCTCACTGTAACAGTCTCTGATATACCACACACGCCTCACTGTAACACTCTCTGAAATACCCCAAACCCCTCACTGTAACACTCTATGATACACCCCACACCCTTCACTGTAACACTCTCTGATATACCCCACCCCTCACTGTGACACTCTCTGATATACCCCACACACCTCACTGTAACACTCTCTGATATACCCCACACCCCTCACCTTTACACTCTCTGATAAATCGCAAACCCCTCACTTTAACACTCTGATATATCCCACATCCCTCACTGTAACAATCTATGATATACCCCACACCAATCACTGAAACATTCTCTGACATACCCCACACACGTCACTGCAACACTGTCTAATATACCCCACACACCTCACTGTAACAGTCTCTGAAATAACCCACACCTCACTGTAACACTCTCTGAAAAACGCCCCACCCCTCACTGCAACACTCTCTGATATACCCCACACCCCTCACTGTAACACTCTCTGATATACCCAACACCCCTCACTGTAACACTCTCTGATATACCTCACACCCCGCACTGTAACACCCTCTGATATACCCCACACCCGTCACTGTAACACTCTCTGATATAACTCACACTCCTCACTGTAACACACTCTGATATACCCCACACCCCTCACTGTAACACTCTCTCATATACCCCACACCCGTCACTGTAAAACGCTCTGATATACCCCACACCTGTCACTGTAACAATCTCTGATATACCACACACGCTTCATTGTAACACTCTCTGATATATCTCACACCCCTCACTGTAACAATCTCTGATATACCCCACACCAATCACTGAAACACTCTCTGATATACGCCACACCCCTCACTGTAACACTCTCTGATATACTCCACTTCCCTCACAGTAACACTCTGATATATTCCAAACCCCTCATTTTAACACTCTCGGATATACCCCACACCCCTCACTGTAACACTCTCTGATATACTCCACGAGCAATCACTGTAACACTCTCTGATATCCCCTACACCCCTCACAGTAACACTCTCTGATATATCCCACACCCCTCACTGTAATACTCTCTGATGTACCCCACACCCTCACTGTAACACTCTCTGATGTACACTACACCACTCACTGTAACAGTCTCTGATATACCCCACACCCCTCACTGTAACACGCACTGATATACCCCACACGCCTCACTGTAACACTCTCTGATATATCCCACAGCCGTCACTGTAACAGTCTCTGATATACCCCACACCCCTCACTGTAACACGCTCTGATATACCCCACACCCGCCACTGTAACAGTCTCAGATATACCCCACACCCCTCACTGTAACAATCTATGATATGCCCCACACCAATCACTGAAACATTCTCTGACATACCCCACACACGTCACTGTAACACTCTCTAATATACCCCACACAACTCACTGTAAAAGTCTCTGAAATACCCCACACTTCACTGTAACACTCTCTAATATACGCCCCACCCCACACTGTAACACTCTCTGTTATACCCCACACCGCTCACTGTAACACTCTCTGATATACCCCACACCCCCCACAGTAACACACTCTGATATACCCCACACTGGTCACTGTAACACTCTCTGATATACCACACACGCCTCACTGTAACACTCACTGATATACCCCACACCCCTCACTGTGACACTCTCTGATATACCCCACACCCCTCACTGTGACACTCTATGATACACCCCACACCCTTCACTGCAACACTCTCTGATATACCCCACCCCTCACTGTGACACTCTCTAATATAACCTACACCTGTCACTGTAACTGCCTCTGATATACCCCACACGCATCACTGTAACACTCTCTGATATACCCCACACCCCTCACTGTAACACTCTCTGATGTACACTACACCACTCACTGTAACAGTCTCTGATATACCCCACACCCCTCACTGTGACACTCTATGATACACCCCACACCCCTCACTGTAACACTCTCTGATATACCCCACACCCGTCACTGTAACAGTCTCAGATATACCCCACACCCCTCACTGTAACAATCTATGATATGCCCCACACCAATCACTGAAACATTCTCTGACATACCCCACACACGTCACTGTAACACTCTCTAATATACCCAACACAACTCACTGTAACTGTCTCTGAAATACCCCACACCTCAGTGTAAAACTCTCTGATATACGCCACACCCCTCACTGTAACACTCTCTGATATACCCCACACCGCTCACTGTAACACTCTATGATATACGCCACACCCCCCACAGTAACACACACTGATATACCCCACACTGCTCACTGTAACACTCTCTGATATACCACACACGCCTCACTGTAACACTCTCTGAAATACCCCAAACCCCTCACTGTAACACTCTCTGATATAGCCCACACCCCTCACTGTAACACTCTATGATACACCCCACACCCCTCACTGTGACACTCTATGATATGCCCCACACCAATCACTGAAACATTCTCTGACATACCCCACACACGTCACTGTAACACTCTCTAATATACCCCACACACCTCACTGTAACAGTCTCTGAAATAACCCACACCTCACTGCAACACTCTCTGAAAAACGCCCCATCCCTCACTGCAACACTCTCTGATATACCCCACACCCCTCACTGTAACACTCTCTGATATACCTCACACCCCTCACTGTAACACTCTCTGATATACCCCACACCATTCACTGTAACACTCTCTGATATACCCCACATCCCTCACTGTAACACTCTCTGATATAACTCACACTCCTCACTTTAACACACGCTGATATACCCCACACCCCTCACTGTAACACTCTCTCATATACCCCACACCCGTCACTGTAAAACGCTCTGATATACCCCACACTCCTCACTGTAACACTCTCTGAAATACCCCAAACCCCTCACTGTAACACTCTCTGATATAGCCCACACCCCTCACTGTAACACTCTATGATACACCCCACACCCCTCACTGTGACACTCTATGATATGCCCCACACCAATCACTGAAACATTCTCTGACATACCCCACACACGTCACTGTAACACTCTCTAATATACCCCACACACCTCACTGTAACAGTCTCTGAAATAACCCACACCTCACTGCAACACTCTCTGATATACCTCACACCCCTCACTGTAACACTCTCTGATATACCCCACACCCCTCACTGTAACACTCTCTGATATACCCCACACCCCTCACTGTAACACTCTCTCATATACCCCACACCCGTCACTGTAAAACGCTCTGATATACCCCACACCCCTCACTGTAACACTCTCTGATATATCTCACACCCCTCACCGTAACAATCTCTGATTTACCCCACACCAATCACTGAAACACTCTCTGATATACGCCACACCCCTCACTGTAACACTCTCTGATATACTCCACTTCCCTCACTGTAACACTCTGATATATTCCAAACCCCTCATTTTAACACTCTCGGACATACCCCACACCCCTCACTGTAACAGTCTCTGAAATACCCCACACCTCACTGTAACACTCTCTGAAAAACGCCCCACCCCTCACTGCAACACTCTCTGATATACCCCACACCCCTCACTGTAACACTCTCTGATATACGCCACACCCCTCACTGTAACACTCGCTGATATACCACACACCGCTCACTGTAATAGTCTCTGATATACCCCACACCCCTCACAGTAACACTCTCTGATATACCCCACACTGCTCAATGTAACACTCTCTGATATACCACACAAGCCTCACTGTAACACTCTCTGAAATACCCCAAACCCCTCACTGTAACACTGTCTGATATACCCCACACCCCTCACTGTAACACTCTCTGATATACCCCACACCCCTCACTGTGACACTCTATGATACACCCCACACCCTTCACTGCAACACTCTCTGATATACCCCACCCCTCAGTGTGACACTCTCTAATATAACCTACACCTGTCACTGTAACTGCCTCTGATATACCCCACACGCATCACTGTAACAGTGTCTGATATACCCCACACCCCTCACTGTAACACTCTTTGATATACCCCACACCCGTCACTGTAACAGTCTCAGATATACCCCACACCCCTCACTGTAACAATCTATGATATGCCCCACACCAATCACTGAAACATTCTCTGACATACCCCACACACGTCACTGTAACACTCTCTAATATACCCAACACAACTCACTGTAACTGCCTCTGAAATACCCCACACCTCAGTGTAACACTCTCTGATATACGCCACACCCCTCACTGTAACACTCTCTGATATACCCCACACCGCTCACTGTAACACTCTATGATATACGCCACAACCCCCACAGTAACACACACTGATATACCCCACATTGCTCACTGTAACACTCTCTGATATACCACACACGCCTCACTGTAACACTCTCTGAAATACCCCAAACCCCTCACTGTAACACTCTCTGATATAGCCCACACCCCTCACTGTAACACTCTATGATACACCCCACACCCCTCACTGTGACACTCTATGATATGCCTCACACCAATCACTGAAACATTCTCTGACATACCCCACACACGTCACTGTAACACTCTCTAATATACCCCACACACCTCACTGTAACAGTCTCTGAAATAACCCACACCTCACTGCAACACTCTCTGAAAAACGCCCCATCCCTCACTGCAACACTCTCTGATATACCCCACACCCCTCATTGTAACACTCTCTGATATACCCAACACCCCTCACTGTAACACTCTCGGATATACCTCACACCCCGCACTGTAACACTCTCTGATATACCCCACACCCGTCACTGTAACACTCTCTGATATACCCCACATCCCTCACTGTAACACTCTCTGATATAACTCACACTCCTCACTTTAACACACGCTGATATACCCCACACCCCTCACTGTAACACTCTCTCATATACCCCACACCCGTCACTGTAAAACGCTCTGATATACCCCACACTCCTCACTGTAACACTCTCTGATATACCCCACACCTGTCACTGTAACAATCTCTGATATACCACACACGCTTCATTGTAACACTCTGATATATCTCACACCCCTCACCGTAACAATCTCTGATTTACCCCACACCAATCACTGAAACACTCTCTGATATACGCCACACCCCTCACTGTAACACTCTCTGATATACTCCACTTCCCTCACTGTAACACTCTGATATATTCCAAACCCCTCATTTTAACACTCTCGGACATACCCCACACCCCTCACTGTAACACTTTCTGATATATCCCAAACCCCTCACTAAAACACTCTCTGATGTAAACCACACCCCTCACTGTAACACTCTCTGATATACTCCACGAGCCATCACTGTAACACTCTCTGATATCCCCTACACCCCTCAGAGTAACACTCTCTGATATATCCCACACCCCTCACTGTAATACTCTCTGATGTACCCCACACCCTCACTGTAACACTCTCTGATGTACACTACACCACTCACTGTAACAGTCTCTGATATACCCCACACCCCTCACTGTAACACGCACTGATATACCCCACACGCCTCACTGTAACACTCTCTGATATATCCCACACACATCACTGTAACAGTCTCTGATATACACCACACCCCTCACTGTAACACTCTCTGATATACCCCACACCCGTCACTGTAACAGTCTCAGATATACCCCACACCCCTCACTGTAACAATCTATGATATGCCCCACACCAATCACTGAAACATTCTCTGCCACACCCCACAAACGTCACTGTAACAGTCTCTAATATACCCCACACACATCACTGTAACAGTCTCTGAAATACCCCACACCTCACTGTAACACTCTCTGATATACACCACACCCCTCACTGTAACACTCTCTGATATACCCCACACCGCTCACTGTAACACTCTCTGATATACCCCACACCCCCCACAGTAACACACTCTGATATACCCCACACTGCTCACTGTAACACTCTCTGATACACCACACACGCCTCACTGTAACACTCTCTGAAATACCCCAAACCCCTCACTGTAACACTGTCTGATATACCCCACACCCCTCACTGTAACACTCTCTGATATACCCCACACCCCTCACTGTGACACTCTCTGATATACCCCACACACCTCACTGTAACGGTCTCTGATATAACCCACAGCCCTCATTGTAACACTCTCTTATATACCCCACATCCCTCACTGAAACACTCTCTGATATACTCCAATCACCTCAATGTAACACTCTCTGATTTATCCCAAACGCCTCATTTTAACACTCTCTGATATACCCCACACCCCTCACCTTAACACTCTCTGATATATCGCAAACCCCTCACTTTAACACTCTCTGATATATCCCACATCCCTCACTGTAACAATCTATGATATACCCCACACCAATCACTGAAACATTCTCTGACATACCCCACACACGTCACTGTAACACTCTCTAATATACCCCACACACCTCACTGTAACAGTCTCTGAAATGCCCCACACCTCACTGTAACACTCTCTGATATACGCCCCACCTCTCACTGTAACAATCTACGATATACCCCACACCAATCACTGAAACATTCTCTGACATACCCCACACACGTCACTGTAACACTCTTTGATATACCCCACACTGCTCACTGCAACACTCTCTGATATACCACACAAGCCTCACTGTAACACTCTCTGAAATACCCCAAACCCCTCACTGTAACACTGTCTGATATACCCCACACCCCTCACTGTAACACTCTCTGATATACCCCACACCCCTCACTGTGACACTCTATGATACACCCCACACCCTTCACTGCAATACTCTCTTATATACCCCACCCCTCACTGTGACACTCTCTGATATACCCCACACACCTCACTGTAACGGTCTCTGATATAACCCACTCCCCTCATTGTAACACTCTCTTATATACACCACATCCCTCACTGAAACACTCTTTGATATACTCCACACCCCTCAATGTAACACTCTCTGATATATCCCAAACGCCCCATTTTAACACTCTCTGATATATCCCAAACCCCTCACTTTAACACTCTCTGATATATCCCACATCCCTCACTGTAATACTCTCTGATATACTCCACACCCCTCACGGTAACACTCACCGATATACCCCTCACCACTCAATGCAGCACTCTCTGATATATCCCAAACATCTCACTGTAACACTCTCTGATAAACCCCACACCACTCACTGTAACACACTCTGATTTACCCCACACCCCTCACTGTAATACTCTCTGATATACCCCACACCCTCACTGTAACACTCTCTGATGTACACTACACCACTCACTGTAACACTCTCTGATATAACCCACACCACTCACTGAAACACTCTCTGAAATACCCCACACCCCTCACTGTAACACTGTCTGATATACCCCACACTCCTCATTGTAACACTCTCTGATATATCCCACACCACTCAGTGTAACACTGTCTGATATATCAAACACCCCTCACTCTAACACACTCTGATATACCCCACATCGCTCACTGTAACACTCTGATATACCCCACACACTTCACTATAACTGTCTATGATATACCCCACACCCCTCACTGTAACACGCTCTGATATACCCCACACCCTTCACTGTAACACTCTCTGATATACCCCACACCCATCACTGTAACAGTCTCTGATATACCCCACACCCCTCACTGTAACATTCTCTGATATACCGCACACCCGTCACTGTAACACTCCCTAATATACCCCACACACCTCACTGTAACACTGTCTGATATACCCCCCACCCTTCACTGTAACACTCTCTGATATACTCCACACCCCTTACTGTAACATTCTCTGATATACCACACACGCCTCACTGTAACACTCTCTGATATACCCCACACCTCTCACTGTAACATTCTCTGATATAACTCACTAATCTCACTGTAACACTCTCTGATATACCCCAAACCCCTCACTGTAACACTTTCTGATATACCCCAAACCCCTCACTGTAACACTCTCTGATATGCCCCACCCCTCACTGTAACACTCTCTGATATATCCCACACGCCTCAATGTAACACTCTCTGATATACCCCAAACCCCTCACTGTAACACTCTCTGATATACCCCAAACCCCTCACTGTAACACTCTCTTATATACCCCACACCTCTCACTGTAACACTCTCTGATATACCCCACACCCCTCACTGTAACACTCTCTGATATACCCCACACCCCTCACTGTGACACTCTATGATACACCCCACACCCTTCACTGCAACACTCTCTGATAAACCCCACCCCTCACTGTGACACTCTCTAATATACCCCACACACCTCACTGTAACGGTCTCTGATATAATCCACACCCCTCATTGTAACACTCTCTTATATACCCCACATCCCTCACTGAAACAGTCTCTGATATACTCCAAACCCCTCAAAATAACACTCTCTGATATATTCCAAACGCCTCATTTTAACACTCTCTGATATATCCCAAACCCCTCACTTTAACACTCTCTGATATATCCCACATCCCTCACTGTAATACTCTCTGAAATACTCCACACCCCTCACTGTCACACTCTCCGATATACCCCGCACCACTCAATGCAGCACTCTCTGATATATCCCAAACATCTCACTGTAACACTCTCTGATATATCCCAAACCCCTCACTGTAACACTCTCTGATATATCCCAAACATCTCACTGTAACACTCTCTGATAAACCCCACACCACTCACTGTAACACACTCTGATTTACCCCACATCCCTCACTGTAATACTCTCTGATATACCCCACACCCTCACTGTAACACTCTCTGATGTACACTACACCACTCACTGTAACAGTCTCTGATATAGCCCACACCCCTCACTGTAACACTCTCTGATATAACCCACACCACTCACTGAAACATTCTCTGAAATACCCCACACCCCTCACTGTAACACTGTCTGATATACCCCACACTCCTCATTGTAACACTCTCTGATATATCCCACACCACTCAGTGTAACACTCTCTGATATACCCCACACCCTTCACTGCAACACTCTCTGATATCCCCTACACCCCTCACTGTAACACTGTCTGATATATCCCACACCCCTCACTCTAACACACTCTGATATACCCCACACCGCTCACTGTAACACTCTGATATACCCCACCCACTTCACTATAACTGTCTCTGATATACCCCACACCCCTCACTGTAACAGTCTCTGATATACCCCACACCCTTCACTGTAACACTCTCTGATATACCCCACACCTCTCACTGTAACATTCTCTGATATAACCCAAAAATCTCACTGTAACACTCTCTGATATACCCCAAACCCCTCACTGTAACACTTTCTGATATACCCCAAACCCCTCACTGTAACACTCTCTGATATACCCCACCCCTCACTGTAACACTCTCTGATATACCCCAAACCCCTCAGTGTAACACTCTCTGATATACCCCAAACCCCTCACTGTAACACTCTCTGATATACCCCACACCTCTCACTGTAACACTCTCTGATATACCCCACACCCCTCACTGTAACACTCTCTGATATACCCCAACCCTCACTGTAACACTCTCTGATGTACACTACACCACTCACTGTAACAGTCTCTGATATAGCCCACACCCCTCACTGTAACACTCTCTGATATATCCCACATCCTTCAGTGTAACACTCTCTGATATACCCCACACCCTTCACTGCAACACTCTCCGATATCCCCTACACCCCTCACTGTAACACTCCCTGATATATCCCACACCCCTCACTCTAACACACTCTGATATACCCCACACCGCTCACTGTAACACTCTGATATACCCCACACACTTCACTATAACTGTCTCTGATATACCCCACACCCCTCACTGTAACACGCTCTGATATACCCCACACGCCTCACTGTAACAGTCTCTGATATACCCCACACCCCTCACTGTAACACTCTCTGATATACCGCACACCCGTCACTGTAACACTCTCTAATATACCCCACACACATCACTGTAACACTGTCTGATATACCCCCCACCCCTCACTGTAACACTCTCTGATATACTCCAGACCCCTTACTGTAACACTCTCTGATATACCCCACACACCTCACTGTAACACTCTCTGATATACCCCACACACCTCATTGTAACACTCTCTGATATACCCCACACCCCACACTGTAACACTGTCTGATATACCCCACACAGCTCACTGTAACACTCTCTGATATACCACACACTCCTCACTGTAACACTCTCTGATATACCACACACGCCTCACTGTAACACTCTCTGATATACC
>NW_024470624.1:8540393-8700393 GCF_017639515.1 Carcharodon carcharias
GCACTCCCACTGGACAGTGCTCACTCAGTCAACCCTCGCTCTCCGACTGGACGGTGCTCACTCAGTCTCCCCTCGCACTCCATTTGGACGGTGCTCACTCACTCTACCCTCGCACTCCCACTGGACGTTGCTCACTCGCTCTCCCCTCGCACTCCGACTGGACAGTGCTCACTCGCTCTCCCCTTGCACTCCAACTGGACGGTGCTCACTTGCTCTCCCCTCGCACTCAGTCTGGACCGTGCACCCTCACTGTCGCCTTGCACTGCCACTGGACGGTGCTCCCTCACTCTCCCCTCGCTCTGCCACTGGATGGTGATCCCTCACTCTCCCCTCGCACTGCCACTGGACGGTGCTCCCTCACTCTCCCCTCACACTCCCACTGTACGGTGCTCCCTTCCTTTCCCCTCGTGCTCCCACTGGAACGTGCTCACTCAGTCTACCCTCGCACTCCCACTGGACGGTGCTCCCTCACTCTCCCCTCGCACTCCCACTGGACGGTGCTCACTCAGTCTACCCTCGCACTCCCACTGGATGGTGCTCACTCAATCAAACCCTCGTACTCCCACTGGACGGTGCTCACTCAGTCTACCCTCACACTCCGACTGGACGGTGCTCACTCAGTCTCCCCTCGCACTCCCACTGGACGGTGCTCACTCACTCTACCCTCGCACTCCCACTGAATGGTGCTCACTCAGTTTCCCCTCGCACTCCCACCGGACGGTGCTCCTTCACTCTCCCCTCGCACTCAGTCTGGACGGTGCTCCCTTACTCTCCCCTCTCACTCCGATGGGACGGTTCTCCATCACTCTCCCCTCGCACTGCCACTGGACGGTGCTCACTCACTCTCCCCTCGCACTCCCACCTGACGTGCTCCCTCACTCTGCCCTCGCACTCCCACTGGATGGTGCTCCCTCACTCTCCCCTCGCACTCCCACTGCACTGTGCTCCCTCACTCTCCCCTCGCACTCCCACTGGACGGTGCTCGCTCACACTCCCCTCGCACTGCCACTGGACGGTGCTCCCTAACTCTCCCCTCGCACTGCCACTGGACGGTGCTCCCTCACTCTCCCCTTGCACTCCAACTGGACGGTGCTCGCTCCCACTACCCTCGCACTGCCACTGGACGGTGCTCCCTCACTCTCCCCTCGCACTCTGACGGGACGGTGCTCACTCAAATTACCCTCGCACTCCGACGGGACGGTGCTCCCTCACTCTCCCCTCACACTCCCGCTGGACGGTGCTCACTCACTCTCCCCTCACACTGCAACTGGACGGTGCTCACTCACTCTCACCTCGCACTCCCACTGGATGGTGCTCACTCACTCTACCCTCGCACTCCCACTGGACGGGGCTCACTCTGTCTACCCTCGCACTCCCAGTGGACGGTGGTCACTCAGTCTACCCTCGCACTCCCACTGGAAGGTGCTCACTCAGTCTACCCTCGCACTCCGACTGGACGGTGCTCACTCGCTCTCCCCTCAAAATCCGACTGGAGGATGCTCACTCACTCACTCCTCAAACACCGACTGAACGGTGCTCACTCACTCATCCATTACACTCCTACTGGACGGTGCTCACTCGCTCTCCCTCACACTCTGACTGGATGGTGCTCGCTCACTCCCCCCTCACACTCCGACTGGACGGTGCTCAATCACTCTCCCCTCACCCTCCGACTGGACCTTGCTCACTCACTCCTCACACTCCGACTGGACCGTGATCACTCACTCTCCCCTCACCCTCCGACTGGACGGTGCTCACTCGCTCTCCCCTCGCACTCCGACTGGTCGGTGCTCACTCACTCTCCCCTCGCACTCCGACTGGAGGTTGCTCACTCTCTCTTCCCTCGCACTCCGACTGGACGGTGCTCACTCTCTCTAACCTCACACTCAGTCTGGACAGTGCTCACTCACTCTCCCCTCACACTCCGACTGGATGGTTCTCACTCACTCACTCCTCACACTCTGATTGTACGGTGCACACTCGCTCTCCCCTCGCACTCCCACTGGTCGGTGCTCACTCGCTCTCCCCTCGCACTCCCACTGGACGTTGCTCACTCGCTCTCCCCTCGCACTCCCACTGGATGGTGCTCACTCGCTCTCCCCTCGCATTCAGTCTAGACCGTGCTCCCTCACTGTCCCCTCGCACTGCCACTGGACGGTGCTCCCTCACTCTCCCCTCGCACTGTCACTGGACGGTGCTCCCTCACTCTCCCCTCGCACTGCCACTGGACGTTGCTCCCTCACTCTCCCCTCGCGCTCCCACTGTACGGTGCTCCCTTGCTCTCCCCTCGCGCACCCACTGTAAGGTGCTCACTCAGTCTACCCTCGCACTCTCACTGGACTGTGCTCACTCAGTCTACCCTCGCACTCCCACTGGACGGTGCTCCCTCACTCTCACCTCGCACTCCCACTGGACGGTGCTCACTCAGTCTACCCTCGCACTCCCACTGGACGGTGCTCCCTCACTCTCACCTCGCACTCCCACTGGACGGTGCTCACTCAGTCTATCCTCGCACACCCATTGGACGGTGCTCACTCAGTCTACCCTCGCACTCCCACTGGACGGGGCTCACTCAGTCTACCCTCGCACTCCCAGTGGACGGTGCTCACTCAGTCTACCCTCGCACTCCCATTGGAAGATTCTCACTCAGTCTACCCTCGCACTCCGACTGGACGGTGCTCACTCGCTCTCCCCTCAAAATCCGACTGGAGGATGCTCACTCACTCACTCCTCAAACACCGACTGAACGGTGCTCACTCACTCATCCATCACACTCCAACTGGATGGTGCTCACTCGCTCTCCCTCACACTCTGACTGGACGGTGCTCGCTCACTCCCCCCTCACACTCCGACTGGACGGTGCTCATTCACTCTCCCCTCACCCTCCGACTGGACCTTGCTCACTCACTCCTCACACTCCGACTGGACGGTGCTCACTCACTCTCCCCTCACCCTCCGACTGGACGGTGCTCACTCTCTCTAACCTCACACTCAGTCTGGACGGTGCTCACTCACTCTCCCCTCACACTCCGACTGGACGGTTCTCACTCACTCACTCCTCACACTCTGATTGTATGGTGCACACTCGCTCTCCCCTCGCACTCCCACTGGTCGGTGCTCACTCGCTCTCCCCTCGCACTCCCACTGGACGTTGCTCACTCGCTCTCCCTCACACTCTGACTGGATGGTGCTCGCTCACACCCCCCTCACACTCCGACTGGACGGTGCTCAATCACTCTCCCCTCACCCTCCGACTGGACCTTGCTCACTCACTCCTCACACTCCGACTGGACCGTGATCACTCACTCTCCCCTCACCCTCCGACTGGACGGTGCTCACTCGCTCTCCCCTCGCACTCCGACTGGTCGGTGCTCACTCACTCTCCCCTCGCACTCCGACTGGAGGTTGCTCACTCTCTCTTCCCTCGCACTTCGACTGGACGGTGCTCACTCTCTCTAACCTCACACTCAGTCTGGACAGTGCTCACTCACTCTCCCCTCACACTCCGACTGGATGGTTCTCACTCACTCACTCCTCACACTCTGATTGTACGGTGCACACTCGCTCTCCCCTCGCACTCCCACTGGTCGGTGCTCACTCGCTCTCCCCTCGCACTCCCACTGGTCGGTGCTCACTCAGTCTACCCTCGCACTCTCACTGGACTGTGCTCACTCAGTCTACCCTCGCACTCCCACTGGACGGTGCTCCCTCACTCTCACCTCGCACTCCCACTGGACGGTGCTCACTCAGTCTACCCTCGCACTCCCACTGGACGTGTTCACTCAGTCTACCCTCGCACTCCCACTGGAAGGTGCTCATTCAGTCTACCCTCGCACTCCCACTGGACAGTGCTCACTCAGTCTAGCCTCGCTCTCCGACTGGACGGTGCTCACTCAGTCTCCACTCACACTCCATTTGGACGGTGCTCACTCACTCTACCCTCGCACTCCCACTGGACGGTGCTCCCTCACTCTCCCCTCGCACTCCCACTGGACGGTGCTCCCTCACTCTCCCCTCGCACTCCCACTGGATGGTGCACCCTCACTCTTGCCTTGCACTCCCACTGGACGGTGCTCCCTCACTCTCCCGTCGCACACCCTCTGGACGGTGCTCGCTCACTCTCCCCTCGCACTGCCACTGGACAGTGCTCCCTCACTCGACCCTCGCACTGCCACTGGACGGTGCTCCCTCACTCTCCCCTCGCACTCCCACTGGACGGTGCTCACTCAGTCTACCCTCGCACTCCCACTGGACGGTGCTCACTCAATCATACCCTCGTACACCCACTGGACGGTGCTCACTCAGTCTACCCTCGCACTCACACTGGACAGTGCTCACTCAGTCTACCCTCACACTCCGACTGGACGGTGCTCACTCAGTCTCCCCTCGCACTCCCACTGGACAGTGCTCACTCACTCTACCCTCGCACTCCCACTGAATGATGCTCACTCAGTCTCCCCTCGCACTCCCACTGGACGGTGTTCCCTCACTCTCCCCTCGCAGTCAGTCTGGACGGTGCTCCCTCACTCTCCCCTCTCACTCCAACGGGACGGTTCTCCCTCACTCTCCCCTCGCACTGCCACTGCACGGTGTTCCCTCACTCTCCCCTCGCACTCCCACTGGACGGTGCTCCCTCACTCCGCCCTCGCACTCCCACTGGATGGTGCTCCCTCACTCTCCCCTCGCACTCCCACTGGACGGTGCTCCCTCACTCTCCCCTCGCACTCCCACTGGACGGTGCTCGCTCACACTCCCCTCGCACTGCCACTGGACGGTGCTCCCTCACTCTCCCCTCGCACTGCCACTGGACGTTGCTCCCTCACTCTCCCCTCGCACTCTGATGGGATGGTGCTCTCTCCCTTTACCCTCGCACTCCAACGGGATGGTGCTCCCTCACTCTCCCCTCACACTCCCACTGGACGGTGCTCACTCACTCTCCCCTCACACTGCAACTGGACGGTGCTCACTCACTCTCCCCTCGCACTCCCACTGGATGGTGCTCACTCACTCTACCCTCGCACTCCCAGTGGACGGTGCTCACTCAGTCTATCCTCGCACACCCATTGGACGGTGCTCACTCAGTCTACCCTCGCACTCCCACTGGACGGGGCTCACTCAGTCTACCCTCGCACTCCCAGTGGACGGTGCTCACTCAGCCTACCCTCGCACTCCCACTGGAAGATTCTCACTCAGTCTACCCTCGCACTCCGACTGGACGGTACTCACTCGCTCTCCCCTCAAAATCCGACTGGAGGATGCTCACTCATTCACTCCTCAAACACCGACTGAACGGTGCTCACTCACTCATCCATCACACTCCAACTGGATGGTGCTCACTCGCTCTCCCTCACACTCTGACTGGACGGTGCTCGCTCACTCCCCCCTCACACTCCGACTGGACGGTGCTCATTCACTCTCCCCTCACCCTCCGACTGGACCTTGCTCACTCACTCCTCACACTCCGACTGGACGGTGCTCACTCACTCTCCCCTCACCATCCGACTGGACGGTGCTCACTCTCTCTAAACTCACACTCAGTCTGGACGGTGCTCACTCACTCTCCCCTCACACTCCCACTGGACGGTGCTCACTCGCTCTCCCCTCGCACTCAGTCTGGACCGTGCTCCCTCACTGTCCCCTCGCACTGCCACTGGACTGTGCTCCCTCACTCTCCCCTCGCACTGTCACTGGACGGTGCTCCCTCACTCTCCCCTCGCACTGCCACTGGACGGTGCTCCCTCACTCTCCCCTCGCACTCCCACTGTACGGTGCTCCCTTGCTCTCCCCTCGCGCTCCCACTGTAAGGTGCTCACTCAGTCTATCCTCGCACTCTCACTGGACTGTGCTCACTCAGTCTACCCTCGCACTCCCACTGGACAGTGCTCCCTCACTCTCACCTCGCACTCCCACTGGACGGTCCTCACTCAGTCTACCCTCGCACTCCCACTGGACGGTGCTCATTCAGTCTACCCTCGCACTCCCACTGGACGGTGCTCACTCAGTCTCCCCTCGCACTCCATTTGGACGGTGCTCACTCACTCTACCCTCGCACTCCCACTGGACAGTGCTCACTCGCTCTCCCCTCGCACTCCAACCGGACGGTTCTCCCTCACTCTCCCCTCGCACTGCCACTGGACGGTGGTCCCTCACTCTCCCCTCGCACTCCCACTGGATTGTGCTCCCTCACTCTCCCCTCGCACTCCCACTGGATGGTGCTCCCTCACTCTCCCCTCGCACTCCCACTGGACGGTGCACCCTCACTCTCCCCTTGCACTCCCACTGGACATTGCTCCCTCACTCTCCCGTCGCACACCCTCTGGACGGTGCTCGCTCACTCTCCCCTCGCACTGCCACTGGACAGTGCTCCCTCAATCTCCCCTCGCACTGCCACTGGACGGTGCTCCCTCACTCTCCCCTCGCACTATGACGCGACAGTGCTCCCTCACTCTCCCCTCGCACTCTGACGGGACGGTGCTCACTCACTTTACCCTCACACTCCGACCGGACAGCGCTCCCTCACTCACTCCTCACACTCCGACTGGACGGTGCTCACTCACTCTCCCCTCACCCTCCAACTGGAAGGTGCTCACTCTCCCCTCGCACTCCGACTGGACGGCGCTCACTCGCGCTCCCCTCGCACTCCGACTGGAGGTTGCTCACTCGCTCTCCCCTCGCACTCCGACTGGACGGTGCTCACTCTCTCTAACCTCACATTCAGGCTGGACGGTGCTCACTCACTCTCCCCTCACACTCCAACTGGACGGTTCTCACTCACTCACTCCTCACACTCTGATTGGACGGTGCACACTCGCTCTCCCCTCGCACTCCCACTGGACGGTGCTCACTCGCTCTCCCCTCGCACTCCCACTGGACGTTGCTCACTCGCTCTCCCCTCGCACTCCGACTGGACGGTGCTCACTCGCTCTCCCCTCGCACTCTGACAGGACGGTGCTCACTCACTTTACCCTCACACTCCGACCAGACGGTGCTCCCTCACTCACTCCTCACACTCCGACTGGACGGTGCTCACTCACTCTCCCCTCACCCTCCAACTGGAAGGTGCTCACTCTCCCCCGGCACTCCGACTGGACGGTGCTCACTCGCGCTCCCCTCGCACTCCGACTGGAGGTTGCTCACTCGCTCTCCCCACGCACTCCGACTGGACGGTGCTCACTCTCTCTAACCTCACATTCAGGCTGGATGGTGCTCACTCACTCTCCCCTCACACTCCAACTGGACGGTTCTCACTCACTCACTCCTCACACTCTGGACGGTGCACACTCGCTCTCCCCTCGCACTCCCACTGGACGGTGCTCACTCGCTCTCCCCTCGCACTCCCACTGGACGTTGCTCACTCGCTCTCCCCTCGCACTCCGACTGGACGGTGCTCACTCGCTCTCCCCTCGCACTCCCACTGTACGGTGCTCCCTTACTCTCCCCTCGCGCTCCCACTGAATGGTACTCACTCAGTCTCCCCTCGCACTCCCACTGGACGGTGCTCCCTCACTCTCCCCTTGCACTGCCACTGGACGGTGCTCCCTCACACTCCCCTCGCACTCCCACTGGACTGTGCTCCCTCACTCTCCCCTCGCAATCCCACTGGACGGTGCTCCCTCACTCTCCCCTCGCACTCCCACTGGACGCTGCTCCCTCACTCTCCCCTCGCACTGCCACTGGACGGTGCTCGCTCACTCACACCTCGCACTGCCACTGGACGGTGCTCCCTCATTCTCCCCTCGCACTCTGACGGGACGGTGCTCCCTCACTCTCCCCTCGCACTCTGACGGGACGGTGCTCACTCACTTTACCTTCGCACTCCGACGGGACTGTGCTCCCTCACTCTCCGCTCACAATGCAACTGGACAGTGCTCACTCACTCTCCCCTCGCACTCCCACTGGATGGTGCTCACTCACTCTACCCTCACACACCCAGTGGACGGTGCTCACTCAGTCTATCCTCGCACTCCCATTGGACGGTGCTCACTCAGTCTACCCTCGCACTCCCACTGGACGGGGCTCATTCAGTCTACCCTCGCACTCCCAGTGGACGGTGCTCACACAGTCTACCCTCGCACTCCCACTGGAAGGTGCTCACTCAGTCTACCCTCGCACTCCGACTGGACGGTGCTCACTCGCTCTCCCCTCAAAATCCGACTGGAGGATGCTCACTCACTCACTCCTCAAACACCGACTGAACGGTGCTCACTCACTCATCCATCACACTCTGACTGGACGGTGCTCACTCTCTCTCCCCCCACCCTCCAATTTTACGGTCCTCACTCTCCCCTCACACTCCAACTGGACGGTGCTCACTCGCTCTCCCTCACACTCTGACTGGACGGTGCTCGCTCGCTCCCCCCTCACACTCCGACTGGACGGTGCTCACTCACTCTCCCCTCACCCTCCGACTGGCAGGTGCTCACTCTGCCCTCGCACTCCGACTGGACGGTGCTGACTCGCTCGCCCCTCGCACTCCGACTGGACGGTGCTCACTCTCTCTAACCTCACACTCAGTCTGGACGGTGCTCACTCACTCTCCCCTCATACACCGACTGGACGGTTCTCACTCAATCACTCCTCAGACTCTGTACGGTGCACACTCGCTAGACCCTCGCACTCCCACTGGACGGTGCTCACTCGCTCTCCCCTCGCACTGCCACTGGACGTTGCTCCCTCACTCTCCCCTCGCACTCTGATGGGATGGTGCTCTCTCCCTTTACCCTCGCACTCCAACGGGATGGTGCTCCCTCACTCTCCCCTCACACTCCCACTGGACGGTGCTCACTCACTCTCCCCTCACACTGCAACTGGACGGTGCTCACTCACTCTCCCCTCGCACTCCCACTGGATGGTGCTCACTCACTCTACCCTCGCACTCCCAGTGGACGGTGCTCACTCAGTCTATCCTCGCACACCCATTGGACGGTGCTCACTCAGTCTACCCTCGCACTCCCACTGGACGGGGCTCACTCAGTCTACCCTCGCACTCCCAGTGGACGGTGCTCACTCAGCCTACCCTCGCACTCCCACTGGAAGATTCTCACTCAGTCTACCCTCGCACTCCGACTGGACGGTACTCACTCGCTCTCCCCTCAAAATCCGACTGGAGGATGCTCACTCATTCACTCCTCAAACACCGACTGAACGGTGCTCACTCACTCATCCATCACACTCCAACTGGATGGTGCTCACTCGCTCTCCCTCACACTCTGACTGGACGGTGCACGCTCACTCCCCCCTCACACTCCGACTGGACGGTGCTCATTCACTCTCCCCTCACCCTCCGACTGGACCTTGCTCACTCACTCCTCACACTCCGACTGGACGGTGCTCACTCACTCTCCCCTCACCATCCGACTGGACGGTGCTCACTCTCTCTAAACTCACACTCAGTCTGGACGGTGCTCACTCACTCTCCCCTCACACTCCCACTGGACGGTGCTCACTCGCTCTCCCCTCGCACTCAGTCTGGACCGTGCTCCCTCACTGTCCCCTCGCACTGCCACTGGACTGTGCTCCCTCACTCTCCCCTCGCACTGTCACTGGACGGTGCTCCCTCACTCTCCCCTCGCACTGCCACTGGACGGTGCTCCCTCACTCTCCCCTCGCACTCCCACTGTACGGTGCTCCCTTGCTCTCCCCTCGCGCTCCCACTGTAAGGTGCTCACTCAGTCTATCCTCGCACTCTCACTGGACTGTGCTCACTCAGTCTACCCTCGCACTCCCACTGGACAGTGCTCCCTCACTCTCACCTCGCACTCCCACTGGACGGTCCTCACTCAGTCTACCCTCGCACTCCCACTGGACGGTGCTCATTCAGTCTACCCTCGCACTCCCACTGGACGGTGCTCACTCAGTCTCCCCTCGCACTCCATTTGGACGGTGCTCACTCACTCTACCCTCGCACTCCCACTGGACAGTGCTCACTCGCTCTCCCCTCGCACTCCAACCGGACGGTTCTCCCTCACTCTCCCCTCGCACTGCCACTGGACTGTGGTCCCTCACTCTCCCCTCGCACTCCCACTGGATTGTGCTCCCTCACTCTCCCCTCGCACTCCCACTGGATGGTGCTCCCTCACTCTCCCCTCGCACTCCCACTGGACGGTGCACCCTCACTCTCCCCTTGCACTCCCACTGGACATTGCTCCCTCACTCTCCCGTCGCACACCCTCTGGACGGTGCTCGCTCACTCTCCCCTCGCACTGCCACTGGACAGTGCTCCCTCAATCTCCCCTCGCACTGCCACTGGACGGTGCTCCCTCACTCTCCCCTCGCACTATGACGCGACAGTGCTCCCTCACTCTCCCCTCGCACTCTGACGGGACGGTGCTCACTCACTTTACCCTCACACTCCGACCGGACAGCGCTCCCTCACTCACTCCTCACACTCCGACTGGACGGTGCTCACTCACTCTCCCCTCACCCTCCAACTGGAAGGTGCTCACTCTCCCCTCGCACTCCGACTGGACGGCGCTCACTCGCGCTCCCCTCGCACTCCGACTGGAGGTTGCTCACTCGCTCTCCCCTCGCACTCCGACTGGACGGTGCTCACTCTCTCTAACCTCACATTCAGGCTGGACGGTGCTCACTCACTCTCCCCTCACACTCCAACTGGACGGTTCTCACTCACTCACTCCTCACACTCTGATTGGACGGTGCACACTCGCTCTCCCCTCGCACTCCCACTGGACGGTGCTCACTCGCTCTCCCCTCGCACTCCCACTGGACGTTGCTCACTCGCTCTCCCCTCGCACTCCGACTGGACGGTGCTCACTCGCTCTCCCCTCGCACTCTGACAGGACGGTGCTCACTCACTTTACCCTCACACTCCGACCAGACGGTGCTCCCTCACTCACTCCTCACACTCCGACTGGACGGTGCTCACTCACTCTCCCCTCACCCTCCAACTGGAAGGTGCTCACTCTCCCCCGGCACTCCGACTGGACGGTGCTCACTCGCGCTCCCCTCGCACTCCGACTGGAGGTTGCTCACTCGCTCTCCCCACGCACTCCGACTGGACGGTGCTCACTCTCTCTAACCTCACATTCAGGCTGGATGGTGCTCACTCACTCTCCCCTCACACTCCAACTGGACGGTTCTCACTCACTCACTCCTCACACTCTGGACGGTGCACACTCGCTCTCCCCTCGCACTCCCACTGGACGGTGCTCACTCGCTCTCCCCTCGCACTCCCACTGGACGTTGCTCACTCGCTCTCCCCTCGCACTCCGACTGGACGGTGCTCACTCGCTCTCCCCTCGCACTCCCACTGTACGGTGCTCCCTTACTCTCCCCTCGCGCTCCCACTGAATGGTACTCACTCAGTCTCCCCTCGCACTCCCACTGGACGGTGCTCCCTCACTCTCCCCTTGCACTGCCACTGGACGGTGCTCCCTCACACTCCCCTCGCACTCCCACTGGACTGTGCTCCCTCACTCTCCCCTCGCAATCCCACTGGACGGTGCTCCCTCACTCTCCCCTCGCACTCCCACTGGACGCTGCTCCCTCACTCTCCCCTCGCACTGCCACTGGACGGTGCTCGCTCACTCACACCTCGCACTGCCACTGGACGGTGCTCCCTCATTCTCCCCTCGCACTCTGACGGGACGGTGCTCCCTCACTCTCCCCTCGCACTCTGACGGGACGGTGCTCACTCACTTTACCTTCGCACTCCGACGGGACTGTGCTCCCTCACTCTCCGCTCACAATGCAACTGGACAGTGCTCACTCACTCTCCCCTCGCACTCCCACTGGATGGTGCTCACTCACTCTACCCTCACACACCCAGTGGACGGTGCTCACTCAGTCTATCCTCGCACTCCCATTGGACGGTGCTCACTCAGTCTACCCTCGCACTCCCACTGGACGGGGCTCATTCAGTCTACCCTCGCACTCCCAGTGGACGGTGCTCACACAGTCTACCCTCGCACTCCCACTGGAAGGTGCTCACTCAGTCTACCCTCGCACTCCGACTGGACGGTGCTCACTCGCTCTCCCCTCAAAATCCGACTGGAGGATGCTCACTCACTCACTCCTCAAACACCGACTGAACGGTGCTCACTCACTCATCCATCACACTCTGACTGGACGGTGCTCACTCTCTCTCCCCCCACCCTCCAATTTTACGGTCCTCACTCTCCCCTCACACTCCAACTGGACGGTGCTCACTCGCTCTCCCTCACACTCTGACTGGACGGTGCTCGCTCGCTCCCCCCTCACACTCCGACTGGACGGTGCTCACTCACTCTCCCCTCACCCTCCGACTGGCAGGTGCTCACTCTGCCCTCGCACTCCGACTGGACGGTGCTGACTCGCTCGCCCCTCGCACTCCGACTGGACGGTGCTCACTCTCTCTAACCTCACACTCAGTCTGGACGGTGCTCACTCACTCTCCCCTCATACACCGACTGGACGGTTCTCACTCAATCACTCCTCAGACTCTGTACGGTGCACACTCGCTAGACCCTCGCACTCCCACTGGACGGTGCTCACTCGCTCTCCCCTCGCACTGCCACTGGACGTTGCTCCCTCACTCTCCCCTCGCACTCTGATGGGATGGTGCTCTCTCCCTTTACCCTCGCACTCCAACGGGATGGTGCTCCCTCACTCTCCCCTCACACTCCCACTGGACGGTGCTCACTCACTCTCCCCTCACACTGCAACTGGACGGTGCTCACTCACTCTCCCCTCGCACTCCCACTGGATGGTGCTCACTCACTCTACCCTCGCACTCCCAGTGGACGGTGCTCACTCAGTCTATCCTCGCACACCCATTGGACGGTGCTCACTCAGTCTACCCTCGCACTCCCACTGGACGGGGCTCACTCAGTCTACCCTCGCACTCCCAGTGGACGGTGCTCACTCAGCCTACCCTCGCACTCCCACTGGAAGATTCTCACTCAGTCTACCCTCGCACTCCGACTGGACGGTACTCACTCGCTCTCCCCTCAAAATCCGACTGGAGGATGCTCACTCATTCACTCCTCAAACACCGACTGAACGGTGCTCACTCACTCATCCATCACACTCCAACTGGATGGTGCTCACTCGCTCTCCCTCACACTCTGACTGGACGGTGCACGCTCACTCCCCCCTCACACTCCGACTGGACGGTGCTCATTCACTCTCCCCTCACCCTCCGACTGGACCTTGCTCACTCACTCCTCACACTCCGACTGGACGGTGCTCACTCACTCTCCCCTCACCATCCGACTGGACGGTGCTCACTCTCTCTAAACTCACACTCAGTCTGGACGGTGCTCACTCACTCTCCCCTCACACTCCCACTGGACGGTGCTCACTCGCTCTCCCCTCGCACTCAGTCTGGACCGTGCTCCCTCACTGTCCCCTCGCACTGCCACTGGACTGTGCTCCCTCACTCTCCCCTCGCACTGTCACTGGACGGTGCTCCCTCACTCTCCCCTCGCACTGCCACTGGACGGTGCTCCCTCACTCTCCCCTCGCACTCCCACTGTACGGTGCTCCCTTGCTCTCCCCTCGCGCTCCCACTGTAAGGTGCTCACTCAGTCTATCCTCGCACTCTCACTGGACTGTGCTCACTCAGTCTACCCTCGCACTCCCACTGGACAGTGCTCCCTCACTCTCACCTCGCACTCCCACTGGACGGTCCTCACTCAGTCTACCCTCGCACTCCCACTGGACGGTGCTCATTCAGTCTACCCTCGCACTCCCACTGGACGGTGCTCACTCAGTCTCCCCTCGCACTCCATTTGGACGGTGCTCACTCACTCTACCCTCGCACTCCCACTGGACAGTGCTCACTCGCTCTCCCCTCGCACTCCAACCGGACGGTTCTCCCTCACTCTCCCCTCGCACTGCCACTGGACGGTGGTCCCTCACTCTCCCCTCGCACTCCCACTGGATTGTGCTCCCTCACTCTCCCCTCGCACTCCCACTGGATGGTGCTCCCTCACTCTCCCCTCGCACTCCCACTGGACGGTGCACCCTCACTCTCCCCTTGCACTCCCACTGGACATTGCTCCCTCACTCTCCCGTCGCACACCCTCTGGACGGTGCTCGCTCACTCTCCCCTCGCACTGCCACTGGACAGTGCTCCCTCAATCTCCCCTCGCACTGCCACTGGACGGTGCTCCCTCACTCTCCCCTCGCACTATGACGCGACAGTGCTCCCTCACTCTCCCCTCGCACTCTGACGGGACGGTGCTCACTCACTTTACCCTCACACTCCGACCGGACAGCGCTCCCTCACTCACTCCTCACACTCCGACTGGACGGTGCTCACTCACTCTCCCCTCACCCTCCAACTGGAAGGTGCTCACTCTCCCCTCGCACTCCGACTGGACGGCGCTCACTCGCGCTCCCCTCGCACTCCGACTGGAGGTTGCTCACTCGCTCTCCCCTCGCACTCCGACTGGACGGTGCTCACTCTCTCTAACCTCACATTCAGGCTGGACGGTGCTCACTCACTCTCCCCTCACACTCCAACTGGACGGTTCTCACTCACTCACTCCTCACACTCTGATTGGACGGTGCACACTCGCTCTCCCCTCGCACTCCCACTGGACGGTGCTCACTCGCTCTCCCCTCGCACTCCCACTGGACGTTGCTCACTCGCTCTCCCCTCGCACTCCGACTGGACGGTGCTCACTCGCTCTCCCCTCGCACTCTGACAGGACGGTGCTCACTCACTTTACCCTCACACTCCGACCAGACGGTGCTCCCTCACTCACTCCTCACACTCCGACTGGACGGTGCTCACTCACTCTCCCCTCACCCTCCAACTGGAAGGTGCTCACTCTCCCCCGGCACTCCGACTGGACGGTGCTCACTCGCGCTCCCCTCGCACTCCGACTGGAGGTTGCTCACTCGCTCTCCCCACGCACTCCGACTGGACGGTGCTCACTCTCTCTAACCTCACATTCAGGCTGGATGGTGCTCACTCACTCTCCCCTCACACTCCAACTGGACGGTTCTCACTCACTCACTCCTCACACTCTGGACGGTGCACACTCGCTCTCCCCTCGCACTCCCACTGGACGGTGCTCACTCGCTCTCCCCTCGCACTCCCACTGGACGTTGCTCACTCGCTCTCCCCTCGCACTCCGACTGGACGGTGCTCACTCGCTCTCCCCTCGCACTCCCACTGTACGGTGCTCCCTTACTCTCCCCTCGCGCTCCCACTGAATGGTACTCACTCAGTCTCCCCTCGCACTCCCACTGGACGGTGCTCCCTCACTCTCCCCTTGCACTGCCACTGGACGGTGCTCCCTCACACTCCCCTCGCACTCCCACTGGACTGTGCTCCCTCACTCTCCCCTCGCAATCCCACTGGACGGTGCTCCCTCACTCTCCCCTCGCACTCCCACTGGACGCTGCTCCCTCACTCTCCCCTCGCACTGCCACTGGACGGTGCTCGCTCACTCACACCTCGCACTGCCACTGGACGGTGCTCCCTCATTCTCCCCTCGCACTCTGACGGGACGGTGCTCCCTCACTCTCCCCTCGCACTCTGACGGGACGGTGCTCACTCACTTTACCTTCGCACTCCGACGGGACTGTGCTCCCTCACTCTCCGCTCACAATGCAACTGGACAGTGCTCACTCACTCTCCCCTCGCACTCCCACTGGATGGTGCTCACTCACTCTACCCTCACACACCCAGTGGACGGTGCTCACTCAGTCTATCCTCGCACTCCCATTGGACGGTGCTCACTCAGTCTACCCTCGCACTCCCACTGGAAGGTGCTCACTCAGTCTACCCTCGCACTCCGACTGGACGGTGCTCACTCGCTCTCCCCTCAAAATCCGACTGGAGGATGCTCACTCACTCACTCCTCAAACACCGACTGAACGGTGCTCACTCACTCATCCATCACACTCCGACTGGACGGTGCTCACTCTCTCTCCCCCCACCCTCCAATTTTACGGTCCTCACTCTCCCCTCACACTCCAACTGGACGGTGCTCACTCGCTCTCCCTCACACTCTGACTGGACGGTGCTCGCTCGCTCCCCCCTCACACTCCGACTGGACGGTGCTCACTCACTCTCCCCTCACCCTCCGACTGGCAGGTGCTCACTCTGCCCTCGCACTCCGACTGGACGGTGCTGACTCGCTCGCCCCTCGCACTCCGACTGGACGGTGCTCACTCTCTCTAACCTCACACTCAGTCTGGACGGTGCTCACTCACTCTCCCCTCATACACCGACTGGACGGTTCTCACTCAATCACTCCTCACACTCTGTACGGTGCACACTCGCTAGACCCTCGCACTCCCACTGGACGGTGCTCACTTGCTCTCCCCTCCCACTCCCACTGGACGTTGCCCACTCGCTCTCCCCTCGCACTCCCACTGGACGGTGCTCACTCGCTCTCCCCTCGCACTCCCACTGTACGGAGCTCCCTCGCTCTCCCCTCGCGCTCCCACTGGACGGTGCTCACTCAGTCTACCCTCGCACTCCCACTGGACGGTGCTCACTCACTCTACCCTCGCACTCCCACTGGACGGTGCTCACTCAGACTACCCTCGCACTCCCACTGGACGGTGCTCCCTCACTCTCCCCTCGCGCTCCCACTGGACGGTGCTCACTCAATCTACCCTCGCACTCCCACTGGACGGTGCTCACTCAATCTACCCTCGCACTCCCACTGGGCGGTGCTCACTCAATCTACCCTCGCACTCCCACTGGAAGGTGCTCACTCAGTCTACACTCGCACTCCCACTGGACGGTGCTCACTCAGTCTACCCTCGCACTCCCACTGGACGGTGCTCACTCAATCTCCCCTCGCACTCCCACTGGACGGTGCTCACTCACTCTACCCTTGCACTCTCACTGAATGGTGCTCACTCAGTCTCCCCTCGCACTCCCACTGGATGGTGCACCCTTACTCTCCCCTCGCACTCAGTCTGGACGGTGCTCTCTCACTCTCCCCTCGCACTCCGACGGGACGGTTCTCCCTCACTCTCCCCTCGCACTGCCACTGGACGGTGCTCCCTCACTCTCCCCTCGCACTCCCACTGGATGGTGCTCCCTCACTCTCCCCTCGCACTCCCACTGGACGGTGCTCCCTCACTCTCCCCTCGCACTCCCACTGGACGGTGCTCCCTCACTCTCCCCTCGCACTGCCACTGGACGGTGCTCCCTCACTCTCCCCTCGCACTGCCACTGGACTGTGCTCCCTCACTCTCCCCTCGCACTGCCACTGGACGGTGCTCGCTCACTCTCCCCTCGCACTGCCACTGGACGGTGCTTCCTCACTCTCCCCTCGCACTGCCACTGGACGGTGCTCCCTCACTCTAACCTCACACTCCCACTGTACGGTGCTCCCTCGCTCTCCCCTCGCGCTCCCACTGGACGGTGCTCACTCAGTCTACCCTCGCACTCCCACTGGACGGTGCTCACTCACTCTACCCTCGCACTCCCACTGGACAGTGCTTACTCAGACTACCCTCGCACTCCCACTGGACGGTGCTCCCTCACTCTCCCCTCGCGCTCCCACTGGACGGTGCTCACTCAGTCTACCCTCGCACTCCCACTGGACGGTGCTCACTCAATCTACCCTCGCACTCCCATTGGGTGGTGCTCACTCAGTCTACCCTCGCTCTCCCACTGGACAGTGCTCACTCAGTCTACCCTCGCACTCCCACTGGACGGTGCTCACTCAATCTCCCCTCGCACTCCCACTGGACGGTGCTCACTCACTCTACCCTCGCACTCCCACTGAATGGTGCTCACTCATTCTCCCCTCGCACTCCCACTGGACGGTGCTCCCTCACTCTCCCCTCGCACTCCGACGGGACGGTTCTCCCTCACTCTCCCCTCGCACTGCCACTGGACGGTGCTCCCTCAGTCTCCCCTCGCACTCTGACGGCACGGTTCTCCCTCACTCTCCCCTCGCACTGCCACTGGACGGTGATCCCTCACTCTCCCCTCGCACTCCAACTGGACGGTGCTCCCTCACTCTCCCCTCGCACTCTGACGGGACGGTGCTCACTCACTTTACCCTCGCACTCCAACGCGACGGTGCTCCCTCACTCTCCCCTCGCACTGCAACTGGACGGTGCTCACTCCCTCTCCCCTCGCACTCCCACTGGATGGTGCTCACTCACTCTCCCCTCGCACTCCCAGTAGACGGTGCTCACTGTCTATCCTCGCACTCCCACTGGGCGTTGCTCACTCAATCTCCCCTCGCACTCCCACTGGACGGTGCTCACTCACTCTACCCTCGCACTCCCACTGAATGGTGCTCACTCATTCTCCCCTCGCACTCCCACTGGATGGTGCACCCTTACTCTCCCCTCGCACTCAGTCTGGACGGTGCTCCCTCACTCTCCCCTCACACTCCGACGGGACGGTTCTCCCTCACTCTCCCCTCGCACTCCCACTGGACGGTGCTCCCTCACTCTCCCCTCGCACTGCCACTGGACGGTGCTCCCTCACTCTCCCCTCGCACTGCCACTGGACGGTGCTCGCTCACTCTCCCCTCGCACTGCCACTGGACGGTGCTTCCTCACTCTCCCCTCGCACTGCCACTGGACGGTGCTCCCTCACTCTAACCTCACACTCCCACTGTACGGTGCTCCCTCGCTCTCCCCTCGCGCTCCCACTGGACGGTGCTCACTCAGTCTACCCTCGCACTCCCACTGGACGGTGCTCACTCACTCTACCCTCGCACTCCCACTGGACAGTGCTTACTCAGACTACCCTCGCACTCCCACTGGACGGTGCTCCCTCACTCTCCCCTCGCGCTCCCACTGGACAGTGCTCACTCAGTCTACCCTCGCACTCCCACTGGACGGTGCTCACTCAATCTCCCCTCGCACTGCCACTGGACGGTGCTCCCTCACTCTCCCCTCGCACTATGACGCGACAGTGCTCCCTCACTCTCCCCTCGCACTCTGACGGGACGGTGCTCACTCACTTTACCCTCACACTCCGACCGGACAGCGCTCCCTCACTCACTCCTCACACTCCGACTGGACGGTGCTCACTCACTCTCCCCTCACCCTCCAACTGGAAGGTGCTCACTCTCCCCTCGCACTCCGACTGGACGGCGCTCACTCGCGCTCCCCTCGCACTCCGACTGGAGGTTGCTCACTCGCTCTCCCCTCGCACTCCGACTGGACGGTGCTCACTCTCTCTAACCTCACATTCAGGCTGGACGGTGCTCACTCACTCTCCCCTCACACTCCAACTGGACGGTTCTCACTCACTCACTCCTCACACTCTGATTGGACGGTGCACACTCGCTCTCCCCTCGCACTCCCACTGGACGGTGCTCACTCGCTCTCCCCTCGCACTCCCACTGGACGTTGCTCACTCGCTCTCCCCTCGCACTCCGACTGGACGGTGCTCACTCGCTCTCCCCTCGCACTCTGACAGGACGGTGCTCACTCACTTTACCCTCACACTCCGACCAGACGGTGCTCCCTCACTCACTCCTCACACTCCGACTGGACGGTGCTCACTCACTCTCCCCTCACCCTCCAACTGGAAGGTGCTCACTCTCCCCCGGCACTCCGACTGGACGGTGCTCACTCGCGCTCCCCTCGCACTCCGACTGGAGGTTGCTCACTCGCTCTCCCCACGCACTCCGACTGGACGGTGCTCACTCTCTCTAACCTCACATTCAGGCTGGATGGTGCTCACTCACTCTCCCCTCACACTCCAACTGGACGGTTCTCACTCACTCACTCCTCACACTCTGGACGGTGCACACTCGCTCTCCCCTCGCACTCCCACTGGACGGTGCTCACTCGCTCTCCCCTCGCACTCCCACTGGACGTTGCTCACTCGCTCTCCCCTCGCACTCCGACTGGACGGTGCTCACTCGCTCTCCCCTCGCACTCCCACTGTACGGTGCTCCCTTACTCTCCCCTCGCGCTCCCACTGAATGGTACTCACTCAGTCTCCCCTCGCACTCCCACTGGACGGTGCTCCCTCACTCTCCCCTTGCACTGCCACTGGACGGTGCTCCCTCACACTCCCCTCGCACTCCCACTGGACTGTGCTCCCTCACTCTCCCCTCGCAATCCCACTGGACGGTGCTCCCTCACTCTCCCCTCGCACTCCCACTGGACGCTGCTCCCTCACTCTCCCCTCGCACTGCCACTGGACGGTGCTCGCTCACTCACACCTCGCACTGCCACTGGACGGTGCTCCCTCATTCTCCCCTCGCACTCTGACGGGACGGTGCTCCCTCACTCTCCCCTCGCACTCTGACGGGACGGTGCTCACTCACTTTACCTTCGCACTCCGACGGGACTGTGCTCCCTCACTCTCCGCTCACAATGCAACTGGACAGTGCTCACTCACTCTCCCCTCGCACTCCCACTGGATGGTGCTCACTCACTCTACCCTCACACACCCAGTGGACGGTGCTCACTCAGTCTATCCTCGCACTCCCATTGGACGGTGCTCACTCAGTCTACCCTCGCACTCCCACTGGACGGGGCTCATTCAGTCTACCCTCGCACTCCCAGTGGACGGTGCTCACACAGTCTACCCTCGCACTCCCACTGGAAGGTGCTCACTCAGTCTACCCTCGCACTCCGACTGGACGGTGCTCACTCGCTCTCCCCTCAAAATCCGACTGGAGGATGCTCACTCACTCACTCCTCAAACACCGACTGAACGGTGCTCACTCACTCATCCATCACACTCTGACTGGACGGTGCTCACTCTCTCTCCCCCCCACCCTCCAATTTTACGGTCCTCACTCTCCCCTCACACTCCAACTGGACGGTGCTCACTCGCTCTCCCTCACACTCTGACTGGACGGTGCTCGCTCGCTCCCCCCTCACACTCCGACTGGACGGTGCTCACTCACTCTCCCCTCACCCTCCGACTGGCAGGTGCTCACTCTGCCCTCGCACTCCGACTGGACGGTGCTGACTCGCTCGCCCCTCGCACTCCGACTGGACGGTGCTCACTCTCTCTAACCTCACACTCAGTCTGGACGGTGCTCACTCACTCTCCCCTCATACACCGACTGGACGGTTCTCACTCAATCACTCCTCAGACTCTGTACGGTGCACACTCGCTAGACCCTCGCACTCCCACTGGACGGTGCTCACTCGCTCTCCCCTCGCACTGCCACTGGACGTTGCTCCCTCACTCTCCCCTCGCACTCTGATGGGATGGTGCTCTCTCCCTTTACCCTCGCACTCCAACGGGATGGTGCTCCCTCACTCTCCCCTCACACTCCCACTGGACGGTGCTCACTCACTCTCCCCTCACACTGCAACTGGACGGTGCTCACTCACTCTCCCCTCGCACTCCCACTGGATGGTGCTCACTCACTCTACCCTCGCACTCCCAGTGGACGGTGCTCACTCAGTCTATCCTCGCACACCCATTGGACGGTGCTCACTCAGTCTACCCTCGCACTCCCACTGGACGGGGCTCACTCAGTCTACCCTCGCACTCCCAGTGGACGGTGCTCACTCAGCCTACCCTCGCACTCCCACTGGAAGATTCTCACTCAGTCTACCCTCGCACTCCGACTGGACGGTACTCACTCGCTCTCCCCTCAAAATCCGACTGGAGGATGCTCACTCATTCACTCCTCAAACACCGACTGAACGGTGCTCACTCACTCATCCATCACACTCCAACTGGATGGTGCTCACTCGCTCTCCCTCACACTCTGACTGGACGGTGCACGCTCACTCCCCCCTCACACTCCGACTGGACGGTGCTCATTCACTCTCCCCTCACCCTCCGACTGGACCTTGCTCACTCACTCCTCACACTCCGACTGGACGGTGCTCACTCACTCTCCCCTCACCATCCGACTGGACGGTGCTCACTCTCTCTAAACTCACACTCAGTCTGGACGGTGCTCACTCACTCTCCCCTCACACTCCCACTGGACGGTGCTCACTCGCTCTCCCCTCGCACTCAGTCTGGACCGTGCTCCCTCACTGTCCCCTCGCACTGCCACTGGACTGTGCTCCCTCACTCTCCCCTCGCACTGTCACTGGACGGTGCTCCCTCACTCTCCCCTCGCACTGCCACTGGACGGTGCTCCCTCACTCTCCCCTCGCACTCCCACTGTACGGTGCTCCCTTGCTCTCCCCTCGCGCTCCCACTGTAAGGTGCTCACTCAGTCTATCCTCGCACTCTCACTGGACTGTGCTCACTCAGTCTACCCTCGCACTCCCACTGGACAGTGCTCCCTCACTCTCACCTCGCACTCCCACTGGACGGTCCTCACTCAGTCTACCCTCGCACTCCCACTGGACGGTGCTCATTCAGTCTACCCTCGCACTCCCACTGGACGGTGCTCACTCAGTCTCCCCTCGCACTCCATTTGGACGGTGCTCACTCACTCTACCCTCGCACTCCCACTGGACAGTGCTCACTCGCTCTCCCCTCGCACTCCAACCGGACGGTTCTCCCTCACTCTCCCCTCGCACTGCCACTGGACTGTGGTCCCTCACTCTCCCCTCGCACTCCCACTGGATTGTGCTCCCTCACTCTCCCCTCGCACTCCCACTGGATGGTGCTCCCTCACTCTCCCCTCGCACTCCCACTGGACGGTGCACCCTCACTCTCCCCTTGCACTCCCACTGGACATTGCTCCCTCACTCTCCCGTCGCACACCCTCTGGACGGTGCTCGCTCACTCTCCCCTCGCACTGCCACTGGACAGTGCTCCCTCAATCTCCCCTCGCACTGCCACTGGACGGTGCTCCCTCACTCTCCCCTCGCACTATGACGCGACAGTGCTCCCTCACTCTCCCCTCGCACTCTGACGGGACGGTGCTCACTCACTTTACCCTCACACTCCGACCGGACAGCGCTCCCTCACTCACTCCTCACACTCCGACTGGACGGTGCTCACTCACTCTCCCCTCACCCTCCAACTGGAAGGTGCTCACTCTCCCCTCGCACTCCGACTGGACGGCGCTCACTCGCGCTCCCCTCGCACTCCGACTGGAGGTTGCTCACTCGCTCTCCCCTCGCACTCCGACTGGACGGTGCTCACTCTCTCTAACCTCACATTCAGGCTGGACGGTGCTCACTCACTCTCCCCTCACACTCCAACTGGACGGTTCTCACTCACTCACTCCTCACACTCTGATTGGACGGTGCACACTCGCTCTCCCCTCGCACTCCCACTGGACGGTGCTCACTCGCTCTCCCCTCGCACTCCCACTGGACGTTGCTCACTCGCTCTCCCCTCGCACTCCGACTGGACGGTGCTCACTCGCTCTCCCCTCGCACTCTGACAGGACGGTGCTCACTCACTTTACCCTCACACTCCGACCAGACGGTGCTCCCTCACTCACTCCTCACACTCCGACTGGACGGTGCTCACTCACTCTCCCCTCACCCTCCAACTGGAAGGTGCTCACTCTCCCCCGGCACTCCGACTGGACGGTGCTCACTCGCGCTCCCCCTCGCACTCCGACTGGAGGTTGCTCACTCGCTCTCCCCACGCACTCCGACTGGACGGTGCTCACTCTCTCTAACCTCACATTCAGGCTGGATGGTGCTCACTCACTCTCCCCTCACACTCCAACTGGACGGTTCTCACTCACTCACTCCTCACACTCTGGACGGTGCACACTCGCTCTCCCCTCGCACTCCCACTGGACGGTGCTCACTCGCTCTCCCCCTCGCACTCCCACTGGACGTTGCTCACTCGCTCTCCCCTCGCACTCCGACTGGACGGTGCTCACTCGCTCTCCCCTCGCACTCCCACTGTACGGTGCTCCCTTACTCTCCCCTCGCGCTCCCACTGAATGGTACTCACTCAGTCTCCCCTCGCACTCCCACTGGACGGTGCTCCCTCACTCTCCCCTTGCACTGCCACTGGACGGTGCTCCCTCACACTCCCCTCGCACTCCCACTGGACTGTGCTCCCTCACTCTCCCCTCGCAATCCCACTGGACGGTGCTCCCTCACTCTCCCCTCGCACTCCCACTGGACGCTGCTCCCTCACTCTCCCCTCGCACTGCCACTGGACGGTGCTCGCTCACTCACACCTCGCACTGCCACTGGACGGTGCTCCCTCATTCTCCCCTCGCACTCTGACGGGACGGTGCTCCCTCACTCTCCCCTCGCACTCTGACGGGACGGTGCTCACTCACTTTACCTTCGCACTCCGACGGGACTGTGCTCCCTCACTCTCCGCTCACAATGCAACTGGACAGTGCTCACTCACTCTCCCCTCGCACTCCCACTGGATGGTGCTCACTCACTCTACCCTCACACACCCAGTGGACGGTGCTCACTCAGTCTATCCTCGCACTCCCATTGGACGGTGCTCACTCAGTCTACCCTCGCACTCCCACTGGACGGGGCTCATTCAGTCTACCCTCGCACTCCCAGTGGACGGTGCTCACACAGTCTACCCTCGCACTCCCACTGGAAGGTGCTCACTCAGTCTACCCTCGCACTCCGACTGGACGGTGCTCACTCGCTCTCCCCTCAAAATCCGACTGGAGGATGCTCACTCACTCACTCCTCAAACACCGACTGAACGGTGCTCACTCACTCATCCATCACACTCTGACTGGACGGTGCTCACTCTCTCTCCCCCCCACCCTCCAATTTTACGGTCCTCACTCTCCCCTCACACTCCAACTGGACGGTGCTCACTCGCTCTCCCTCACACTCTGACTGGACGGTGCTCGCTCGCTCCCCCCTCACACTCCGACTGGACGGTGCTCACTCACTCTCCCCTCACCCTCCGACTGGCAGGTGCTCACTCTGCCCTCGCACTCCGACTGGACGGTGCTGACTCGCTCGCCCCTCGCACTCCGACTGGACGGTGCTCACTCTCTCTAACCTCACACTCAGTCTGGACGGTGCTCACTCACTCTCCCCTCATACACCGACTGGACGGTTCTCACTCAATCACTCCTCAGACTCTGTACGGTGCACACTCGCTAGACCCTCGCACTCCCACTGGACGGTGCTCACTCGCTCTCCCCTCGCACTGCCACTGGACGTTGCTCCCTCACTCTCCCCTCGCACTCTGATGGGATGGTGCTCTCTCCCTTTACCCTCGCACTCCAACGGGATGGTGCTCCCTCACTCTCCCCTCACACTCCCACTGGACGGTGCTCACTCACTCTCCCCTCACACTGCAACTGGACGGTGCTCACTCACTCTCCCCTCGCACTCCCACTGGATGGTGCTCACTCACTCTACCCTCGCACTCCCAGTGGACGGTGCTCACTCAGTCTATCCTCGCACACCCATTGGACGGTGCTCACTCAGTCTACCCTCGCACTCCCACTGGACGGGGCTCACTCAGTCTACCCTCGCACTCCCAGTGGACGGTGCTCACTCAGCCTACCCTCGCACTCCCACTGGAAGATTCTCACTCAGTCTACCCTCGCACTCCGACTGGACGGTACTCACTCGCTCTCCCCTCAAAATCCGACTGGAGGATGCTCACTCATTCACTCCTCAAACACCGACTGAACGGTGCTCACTCACTCATCCATCACACTCCAACTGGATGGTGCTCACTCGCTCTCCCTCACACTCTGACTGGACGGTGCACGCTCACTCCCCCCTCACACTCCGACTGGACGGTGCTCATTCACTCTCCCCTCACCCTCCGACTGGACCTTGCTCACTCACTCCTCACACTCCGACTGGACGGTGCTCACTCACTCTCCCCTCACCATCCGACTGGACGGTGCTCACTCTCTCTAAACTCACACTCAGTCTGGACGGTGCTCACTCACTCTCCCCTCACACTCCCACTGGACGGTGCTCACTCGCTCTCCCCTCGCACTCAGTCTGGACCGTGCTCCCTCACTGTCCCCTCGCACTGCCACTGGACTGTGCTCCCTCACTCTCCCCTCGCACTGTCACTGGACGGTGCTCCCTCACTCTCCCCTCGCACTGCCACTGGACGGTGCTCCCTCACTCTCCCCTCGCACTCCCACTGTACGGTGCTCCCTTGCTCTCCCCTCGCGCTCCCACTGTAAGGTGCTCACTCAGTCTATCCTCGCACTCTCACTGGACTGTGCTCACTCAGTCTACCCTCGCACTCCCACTGGACAGTGCTCCCTCACTCTCACCTCGCACTCCCACTGGACGGTCCTCACTCAGTCTACCCTCGCACTCCCACTGGACGGTGCTCATTCAGTCTACCCTCGCACTCCCACTGGACGGTGCTCACTCAGTCTCCCCTCGCACTCCATTTGGACGGTGCTCACTCACTCTACCCTCGCACTCCCACTGGACAGTGCTCACTCGCTCTCCCCTCGCACTCCAACCGGACGGTTCTCCCTCACTCTCCCCTCGCACTGCCACTGGACGGTGGTCCCTCACTCTCCCCTCGCACTCCCACTGGATTGTGCTCCCTCACTCTCCCCTCGCACTCCCACTGGATGGTGCTCCCTCACTCTCCCCTCGCACTCCCACTGGACGGTGCACCCTCACTCTCCCCTTGCACTCCCACTGGACATTGCTCCCTCACTCTCCCGTCGCACACCCTCTGGACGGTGCTCGCTCACTCTCCCCTCGCACTGCCACTGGACAGTGCTCCCTCAATCTCCCCTCGCACTGCCACTGGACGGTGCTCCCTCACTCTCCCCTCGCACTATGACGCGACAGTGCTCCCTCACTCTCCCCTCGCACTCTGACGGGACGGTGCTCACTCACTTTACCCTCACACTCCGACCGGACAGCGCTCCCTCACTCACTCCTCACACTCCGACTGGACGGTGCTCACTCACTCTCCCCTCACCCTCCAACTGGAAGGTGCTCACTCTCCCCTCGCACTCCGACTGGACGGCGCTCACTCGCGCTCCCCTCGCACTCCGACTGGAGGTTGCTCACTCGCTCTCCCCTCGCACTCCGACTGGACGGTGCTCACTCTCTCTAACCTCACATTCAGGCTGGACGGTGCTCACTCACTCTCCCCTCACACTCCAACTGGACGGTTCTCACTCACTCACTCCTCACACTCTGATTGGACGGTGCACACTCGCTCTCCCCTCGCACTCCCACTGGACGGTGCTCACTCGCTCTCCCCTCGCACTCCCACTGGACGTTGCTCACTCGCTCTCCCCTCGCACTCCGACTGGACGGTGCTCACTCGCTCTCCCCTCGCACTCTGACAGGACGGTGCTCACTCACTTTACCCTCACACTCCGACCAGACGGTGCTCCCTCACTCACTCCTCACACTCCGACTGGACGGTGCTCACTCACTCTCCCCTCACCCTCCAACTGGAAGGTGCTCACTCTCCCCGGCACTCCGACTGGACGGTGCTCACTCGCGCTCCCCTCGCACTCCGACTGGAGGTTGCTCACTCGCTCTCCCCACGCACTCCGACTGGACGGTGCTCACTCTCTCTAACCTCACATTCAGGCTGGATGGTGCTCACTCACTCTCCCCTCACACTCCAACTGGACGGTTCTCACTCACTCACTCCTCACACTCTGGACGGTGCACACTCGCTCTCCCCTCGCACTCCCACTGGACGGTGCTCACTCGCTCTCCCCTCGCACTCCCACTGGACGTTGCTCACTCGCTCTCCCCCTCGCACTCCGACTGGACGGTGCTCACTCGCTCTCCCCCTCGCACTCCCACTGTACGGTGCTCCCTTACTCTCCCCTCGCGCTCCCACTGAATGGTACTCACTCAGTCTCCCCTCGCACTCCCACTGGACGGTGCTCCCTCACTCTCCCCTTGCACTGCCACTGGACGGTGCTCCCTCACACTCCCCTCGCACTCCCACTGGACTGTGCTCCCTCACTCTCCCCTCGCAATCCCACTGGACGGTGCTCCCTCACTCTCCCCTCGCACTCCCACTGGACGCTGCTCCCTCACTCTCCCCTCGCACTGCCACTGGACGGTGCTCGCTCACTCACACCTCGCACTGCCACTGGACGGTGCTCCCTCATTCTCCCCTCGCACTCTGACGGGACGGTGCTCCCTCACTCTCCCCTCGCACTCTGACGGGACGGTGCTCACTCACTTTACCTTCGCACTCCGACGGGACTGTGCTCCCTCACTCTCCGCTCACAATGCAACTGGACAGTGCTCACTCACTCTCCCCTCGCACTCCCACTGGATGGTGCTCACTCACTCTACCCTCACACACCCAGTGGACGGTGCTCACTCAGTCTATCCTCGCACTCCCATTGGACGGTGCTCACTCAGTCTACCCTCGCACTCCCACTGGAAGGTGCTCACTCAGTCTACCCTCGCACTCCGACTGGACGGTGCTCACTCGCTCTCCCCTCAAAATCCGACTGGAGGATGCTCACTCACTCACTCCTCAAACACCGACTGAACGGTGCTCACTCACTCATCCATCACACTCCGACTGGACGGTGCTCACTCTCTCTCCCCCCACCCTCCAATTTTACGGTCCTCACTCTCCCCTCACACTCCAACTGGACGGTGCTCACTCGCTCTCCCTCACACTCTGACTGGACGGTGCTCGCTCGCTCCCCCCTCACACTCCGACTGGACGGTGCTCACTCACTCTCCCCTCACCCTCCGACTGGCAGGTGCTCACTCTGCCCTCGCACTCCGACTGGACGGTGCTGACTCGCTCGCCCCTCGCACTCCGACTGGACGGTGCTCACTCTCTCTAACCTCACACTCAGTCTGGACGGTGCTCACTCACTCTCCCCTCATACACCGACTGGACGGTTCTCACTCAATCACTCCTCACACTCTGTACGGTGCACACTCGCTAGACCCTCGCACTCCCACTGGACGGTGCTCACTTGCTCTCCCCTCCCACTCCCACTGGACGTTGCCCACTCGCTCTCCCCTCGCACTCCCACTGGACGGTGCTCACTCGCTCTCCCCTCGCACTCCCACTGTACGGAGCTCCCTCGCTCTCCCCTCGCGCTCCCACTGGACGGTGCTCACTCAGTCTACCCTCGCACTCCCACTGGACGGTGCTCACTCACTCTACCCTCGCACTCCCACTGGACGGTGCTCACTCAGACTACCCTCGCACTCCCACTGGACGGTGCTCCCTCACTCTCCCCTCGCGCTCCCACTGGACGGTGCTCACTCAATCTACCCTCGCACTCCCACTGGACGGTGCTCACTCAATCTACCCTCGCACTCCCACTGGGCGGTGCTCACTCAATCTACCCTCGCACTCCCACTGGAAGGTGCTCACTCAGTCTACACTCGCACTCCCACTGGACGGTGCTCACTCAGTCTACCCTCGCACTCCCACTGGACGGTGCTCACTCAATCTCCCCTCGCACTCCCACTGGACGGTGCTCACTCACTCTACCCTTGCACTCTCACTGAATGGTGCTCACTCAGTCTCCCCTCGCACTCCCACTGGATGGTGCACCCTTACTCTCCCCTCGCACTCAGTCTGGACGGTGCTCTCTCACTCTCCCCTCGCACTCCGACGGGACGGTTCTCCCTCACTCTCCCCTCGCACTGCCACTGGACGGTGCTCCCTCACTCTCCCCTCGCACTCCCACTGGATGGTGCTCCCTCACTCTCCCCTCGCACTCCCACTGGACGGTGCTCCCTCACTCTCCCCTCGCACTCCCACTGGACGGTGCTCCCTCACTCTCCCCTCGCACTGCCACTGGACGGTGCTCCCTCACTCTCCCCTCGCACTGCCACTGGACTGTGCTCCCTCACTCTCCCCTCGCACTGCCACTGGACGGTGCTCGCTCACTCTCCCCTCGCACTGCCACTGGACGGTGCTTCCTCACTCTCCCCTCGCACTGCCACTGGACGGTGCTCCCTCACTCTAACCTCACACTCCCACTGTACGGTGCTCCCTCGCTCTCCCCTCGCGCTCCCACTGGACGGTGCTCACTCAGTCTACCCTCGCACTCCCACTGGACGGTGCTCACTCACTCTACCCTCGCACTCCCACTGGACAGTGCTTACTCAGACTACCCTCGCACTCCCACTGGACGGTGCTCCCTCACTCTCCCCTCGCGCTCCCACTGGACGGTGCTCACTCAGTCTACCCTCGCACTCCCACTGGACGGTGCTCACTCAATCTACCCTCGCACTCCCATTGGGTGGTGCTCACTCAGTCTACCCTCGCTCTCCCACTGGACAGTGCTCACTCAGTCTACCCTCGCACTCCCACTGGACGGTGCTCACTCAATCTCCCCTCGCACTCCCACTGGACGGTGCTCACTCACTCTACCCTCGCACTCCCACTGAATGGTGCTCACTCATTCTCCCCTCGCACTCCCACTGGACGGTGCTCCCTCACTCTCCCCTCGCACTCCGACGGGACGGTTCTCCCTCACTCTCCCCTCGCACTGCCACTGGACGGTGCTCCCTCAGTCTCCCCTCGCACTCTGACGGCACGGTTCTCCCTCACTCTCCCCTCGCACTGCCACTGGACGGTGATCCCTCACTCTCCCCTCGCACTCCAACTGGACGGTGCTCCCTCACTCTCCCCTCGCACTCTGACGGGACGGTGCTCACTCACTTTACCCTCGCACTCCAACGCGACGGTGCTCCCTCACTCTCCCCTCGCACTGCAACTGGACGGTGCTCACTCCCTCTCCCCTCGCACTCCCACTGGATGGTGCTCACTCACTCTACCCTCGCACTCCCAGTAGACGGTGCTCACTGTCTATCCTCGCACTCCCACTGGGCGTTGCTCACTCAATCTCCCCTCGCACTCCCACTGGACGGTGCTCACTCACTCTACCCTCGCACTCCCACTGAATGGTGCTCACTCATTCTCCCCTCGCACTCCCACTGGATGGTGCACCCTTACTCTCCCCTCGCACTCAGTCTGGACGGTGCTCCCTCACTCTCCCCTCACACTCCGACGGGACGGTTCTCCCTCACTCTCCCTCGCACCTCCCACTGGACGGTGCTCCCTCACTCTCCCCCTCGCACTGCCACTGGACGGTGCTCCCTCACTCTCCCTCGCACTGCCAACTGGACGGTGCTCGGCACTCTCCCCTCGCACTGCCACTGGACGGGCTTCCTCACTCTCCCCCTCGCACTGCCACTGGACGGTGCTCCTCACTCTAACCTCACACTCCCACTGTACGGTGCTCCCTCGCTCTCCCCCGCGCTCCACTGGACGGTGCTCACTCAGTCTACCCTCGCACTCCCACTGGACGGTGCTCACTCACTCTACCCTCGCACTCCCACTGGACAGTGCTACTCAGACTACCCTCGCACGCCCACTGGTCGGTGGCTCCCTCACTCTCCCCCTCGAGCTCCACTGGACAGTGCTCATCAGTCTACCCCTCGCACTCCACTGGACGGTGCTCACTCAATCTCCCCGCGCACTGCCACTGGACGGTGCTCCCTCACTCTCCCCTCGCACTATGACGCGACAGTGCTCCCTCACTCTCCCCTCGCACTCTGACGGGACGGTGCTCACTCACTTTACCCTCACACTCCGACCAGACAGCGCTCCCTCACTCACTCCTCACACTCCGACTGGACGGTGCTCACTCACTCTCCCCTCACCCTCCGACTGGAAGGTGCTCACTCTCCCCTCGCACTCCGACTGGACGGCGCTCACTCGCGCTCCCCTCGCACTCCGACTGGAGGTTGCTCACTCGCTCTCCCCTCGCACTCCGACTGGACGGTGCTCACTCTCTCTAACCTCACATTCAGGCTGGACGGTGCTCACTCACTCTCCCCTCACACTCCAACTGGACGGTTCTCACTCACTCACTCCTCACACTCTGATTGGACGGTGCACACTCGCTCTCCCCTCGCACTCCCACTGGACGGTGCTCACTCGCTCTCCCCTCGCACTCCCACTGGACGTTGCTCACTCGCTCTCCCCTCGCACTCCGACTGGACGGTGCTCACTCGCTCTCCCCTCGCACTCTGACAGGACGGTGCTCACTCACTTTACCCTCACACTCCGACCAGACGGTGCTCCCTCACTCACTCCTCACACTCCGACTGGACGGTGCTCACTCACTCTCCCCTCACCCTCCAACTGGAAGGTGCTCACTCTCCCCGGCACTCCGACTGGACGGTGCTCACTCGCGCTCCCCTCGCACTCCGACTGGAGGTTGCTCACTCGCTCTCCCCACGCACTCCGACTGGACGGTGCTCACTCTCTCTAACCTCACATTCAGGCTGGATGGTGCTCACTCACTCTCCCCTCACACTCCAACTGGACGGTTCTCACTCACTCACTCCTCACACTCTGGACGGTGCACACTCGCTCTCCCCTCGCACTCCCACTGGACGGTGCTCACTCGCTCTCCCCTCGCACTCCCACTGGACGTTGCTCACTCGCTCTCCCCTCGCACTCCGACTGGACGGTGCTCACTCGCTCTCCCCTCGCACTCCCACTGTACGGTGCTCCCTTACTCTCCCCTCGCGCTCCCACTGAATGGTACTCACTCAGTCTCCCCTCGCACTCCCACTGGACGGTGCTCCCTCACTCTCCCCTTGCACTGCCACTGGACGGTGCTCCCTCACACTCCCCTCGCACTCCCACTGGACTGTGCTCCCTCACTCTCCCCTCGCAATCCCACTGGACGGTGCTCCCTCACTCTCCCCTCGCACTCCCACTGGACGCTGCTCCCTCACTCTCCCCTCGCACTGCCACTGGACGGTGCTCGCTCACTCACACCTCGCACTGCCACTGGACGGTGCTCCCTCATTCTCCCCTCGCACTCTGACGGGACGGTGCTCCCTCACTCTCCCCTCGCACTCTGACGGGACGGTGCTCACTCACTTTACCTTCGCACTCCGACGGGACTGTGCTCCCTCACTCTCCGCTCACAATGCAACTGGACAGTGCTCACTCACTCTCCCCTCGCACTCCCACTGGATGGTGCTCACTCACTCTACCCTCACACACCCAGTGGACGGTGCTCACTCAGTCTATCCTCGCACTCCCATTGGACGGTGCTCACTCAGTCTACCCTCGCACTCCCACTGGACGGGGCTCATTCAGTCTACCCTCGCACTCCCAGTGGACGGTGCTCACACAGTCTACCCTCGCACTCCCACTGGAAGGTGCTCACTCAGTCTACCCTCGCACTCCGACTGGACGGTGCTCACTCGCTCTCCCCTCAAAATCCGACTGGAGGATGCTCACTCACTCACTCCTCAAACACCGACTGAACGGTGCTCACTCACTCATCCATCACACTCCGACTGGACGGTGCTCACTCTCTCTCCCCCCACCCTCCAATTTTACGGTCCTCACTCTCCCCTCACACTCCAACTGGACGGTGCTCGCTCGCTCCCCCCTCACACTCCGACTGGACGGTGCTCACTCACTCTCCCCTCACCCTCCGACTGGCAGGTGCTCACTCTGCCCTCGCACTCCGACTGGACGGTGCTGACTCGCTCGCCCCTCGCACTCCGACTGGACGGTGCTCACTCTCTCTAACCTCACACTCAGTCTGGACGGTGCTCACTCACTCTCCCCTCATACACCGACTGGACGGTTCTCACTCAATCACTCCTCACACTCTGTACGGTGCACACTCGCTAGACCCTCGCACTCCCACTGGACGGTGCTCACTCGCTCTCCCCTCGCACTGCCACTGGACGTTGCTCCCTCACTCTCCCCTCGCACTCTGATGGGATGGTGCTCTCTCCCTTTACCCTCGCACTCCAACGGGATGGTGCTCCCTCACTCTCCCCTCACACTCCCACTGGACGGTGCTCACTCACTCTCCCCTCACACTGCAACTGGACGGTGCTCACTCACTCTCCCCTCGCACTCCCACTGGATGGTGCTCACTCACTCTACCCTCGCACTCCCAGTGGACGGTGCTCACTCAGTCTATCCTCGCACACCCATTGGACGGTGCTCACTCAGTCTACCCTCGCACTCCCACTGGACGGGGCTCACTCAGTCTACCCTCGCACTCCCAGTGGACGGTGCTCACTCAGCCTACCCTCGCACTCCCACTGGAAGATTCTCACTCAGTCTACCCTCGCACTCCGACTGGACGGTACTCACTCGCTCTCCCCTCAAAATCCGACTGGAGGATGCTCACTCATTCACTCCTCAAACACCGACTGAACGGTGCTCACTCACTCATCCATCACACTCCAACTGGATGGTGCTCACTCGCTCTCCCTCACACTCTGACTGGACGGTGCACGCTCACTCCCCCCTCACACTCCGACTGGACGGTGCTCATTCACTCTCCCCTCACCCTCCGACTGGACCTTGCTCACTCACTCCTCACACTCCGACTGGACGGTGCTCACTCACTCTCCCCTCACCATCCGACTGGACGGTGCTCACTCTCTCTAAACTCACACTCAGTCTGGACGGTGCTCACTCACTCTCCCCTCACACTCCCACTGGACGGTGCTCACTCGCTCTCCCCTCGCACTCAGTCTGGACCGTGCTCCCTCACTGTCCCCTCGCACTGCCACTGGACTGTGCTCCCTCACTCTCCCCTCGCACTGTCACTGGACGGTGCTCCCTCACTCTCCCCTCGCACTGCCACTGGACGGTGCTCCCTCACTCTCCCCTCGCACTCCCACTGTACGGTGCTCCCTTGCTCTCCCCTCGCGCTCCCACTGTAAGGTGCTCACTCAGTCTATCCTCGCACTCTCACTGGACTGTGCTCACTCAGTCTACCCTCGCACTCCCACTGGACAGTGCTCCCTCACTCTCACCTCGCACTCCCACTGGACGGTCCTCACTCAGTCTACCCTCGCACTCCCACTGGACGGTGCTCATTCAGTCTACCCTCGCACTCCCACTGGACGGTGCTCACTCAGTCTCCCCTCGCACTCCATTTGGACGGTGCTCACTCACTCTACCCTCGCACTCCCACTGGACAGTGCTCACTCGCTCTCCCCTCGCACTCCAACCGGACGGTTCTCCCTCACTCTCCCCTCGCACTGCCACTGGACGGTGGTCCCTCACTCTCCCCTCGCACTCCCACTGGATTGTGCTCCCTCACTCTCCCCTCGCACTCCCACTGGATGGTGCTCCCTCACTCTCCCCTCGCACTCCCACTGGACGGTGCACCCTCACTCTCCCCTTGCACTCCCACTGGACATTGCTCCCTCACTCTCCCGTCGCACACCCTCTGGACGGTGCTCGCTCACTCTCCCCTCGCACTGCCACTGGACAGTGCTCCCTCAATCTCCCCTCGCACTGCCACTGGACGGTGCTCCCTCACTCTCCCCTCGCACTATGACGCGACAGTGCTCCCTCACTCTCCCCTCGCACTCTGACGGGACGGTGCTCACTCACTTTACCCTCACACTCCGACCGGACAGCGCTCCCTCACTCACTCCTCACACTCCGACTGGACGGTGCTCACTCACTCTCCCCTCACCCTCCGACTGGAAGGTGCTCACTCTCCCCTCGCACTCCGACTGGACGGCGCTCACTCGCGCTCCCCTCGCACTCCGACTGGAGGTTGCTCACTCGCTCTCCCCTCGCACTCCGACTGGACGGTGCTCACTCTCTCTAACCTCACATTCAGGCTGGACGGTGCTCACTCACTCTCCCCTCACACTCCCACTGGACGGTTCTCACTCACTCACTCCTCACACTCTGATTGGACGGTGCTCACTCGCTCTCCCCTCGCACTCCCACTGGACGGTGCTCACTCGCTCTCCCCTCGCACTCCCACTGGACGTTGCTCACTCGCTCTCCCCTCGCACTCCGACTGGACGGTGCTCACTCGCTCTCCCCTCGCACTCTGACAGGACGGTGCTCACTCACTTTACCCTCACACTCCGACCAGACGGTGCTCCCTCACTCACTCCTCACACTCCGACTGGACGGTGCTCACTCACTCTCCCCTCACCCTCCAACTGGAAGGTGCTCACTCTCCCCCGGCACTCCGACTGGACGGTGCTCACTCGCGCTCCCCTCGCACTCCGACTGGAGGTTGCTCACTCGCTCTCCCCACGCACTCCGACTGGACGGTGCTCACTCTCTCTAACCTCACATTCAGGCTGGATGGTGCTCACTCACTCTCCCCTCACACTCCAACTGGACGGTTCTCACTCACTCACTCCTCACACTCTGGACGGTGCACACTCGCTCTCCCCTCGCACTCCCACTGGACGGTGCTCACTCGCTCTCCCCTCGCACTCCCACTGGACGTTGCTCACTCGCTCTCCCCTCGCACTCCGACTGGACGGTGCTCACTCGCTCTCCCCTCGCACTCCCACTGTACGGTGCTCCCTTACTCTCCCCTCGCGCTCCCACTGAATGGTACTCACTCAGTCTCCCCTCGCACTCCCACTGGACGGTGCTCCCTCACTCTCCCCTTGCACTGCCACTGGACGGTGCTCCCTCACACTCCCCTCGCACTCCCACTGGACTGTGCTCCCTCACTCTCCCCTCGCAATCCCACTGGACGGTGCTCCCTCACTCTCCCCTCGCACTCCCACTGGACGCTGCTCCCTCACTCTCCCCTCGCACTGCCACTGGACGGTGCTCGCTCACTCACACCTCGCACTGCCACTGGACGGTGCTCCCTCATTCTCCCCTCGCACTCTGACGGGACGGTGCTCCCTCACTCTCCCCTCGCACTCTGACGGGACGGTGCTCACTCACTTTACCTTCGCACTCCGACGGGACTGTGCTCCCTCACTCTCCGCTCACAATGCAACTGGACAGTGCTCACTCACTCTCCCCTCGCACTCCCACTGGATGGTGCTCACTCACTCTACCCTCACACACCCAGTGGACGGTGCTCACTCAGTCTATCCTCGCACTCCCATTGGACGGTGCTCACTCAGTCTACCCTCGCACTCCCACTGGAAGGTGCTCACTCAGTCTACCCTCGCACTCCGACTGGACGGTGCTCACTCGCTCTCCCCTCAAAATCCGACTGGAGGATGCTCACTCACTCACTCCTCAAACACCGACTGAACGGTGCTCACTCACTCATCCATCACACTCCGACTGGACGGTGCTCACTCTCTCTCCCCCCACCCTCCAATTTTACGGTCCTCACTCTCCCCTCACACTCCAACTGGACGGTGCTCACTCGCTCTCCCTCACACTCTGACTGGACGGTGCTCGCTCGCTCCCCCCTCACACTCCGACTGGACGGTGCTCACTCACTCTCCCCTCACCCTCCGACTGGCAGGTGCTCACTCTGCCCTCGCACTCCGACTGGACGGTGCTGACTCGCTCGCCCCTCGCACTCCGACTGGACGGTGCTCACTCTCTCTAACCTCACACTCAGTCTGGACGGTGCTCACTCACTCTCCCCTCATACACCGACTGGACGGTTCTCACTCAATCACTCCTCACACTCTGTACGGTGCACACTCGCTAGACCCTCGCACTCCCACTGGACGGTGCTCACTTGCTCTCCCCTCCCACTCCCACTGGACGTTGCCCACTCGCTCTCCCCTCGCACTCCCACTGGACGGTGCTCACTCGCTCTCCCCTCGCACTCCCACTGTACGGAGCTCCCTCGCTCTCCCCTCGCGCTCCCACTGGACGGTGCTCACTCAGTCTACCCTCGCACTCCCACTGGACGGTGCTCACTCACTCTACCCTCGCACTCCCACTGGACGGTGCTCACTCAGACTACCCTCGCACTCCCACTGGACGGTGCTCCCTCACTCTCCCCTCGCGCTCCCACTGGACGGTGCTCACTCAATCTACCCTCGCACTCCCACTGGACGGTGCTCACTCAATCTACCCTCGCACTCCCACTGGGCGGTGCTCACTCAATCTACCCTCGCACTCCCACTGGAAGGTGCTCACTCAGTCTACACTCGCACTCCCACTGGACGGTGCTCACTCAGTCTACCCTCGCACTCCCACTGGACGGTGCTCACTCAATCTCCCCTCGCACTCCCACTGGACGGTGCTCACTCACTCTACCCTTGCACTCTCACTGAATGGTGCTCACTCAGTCTCCCCTCGCACTCCCACTGGATGGTGCACCCTTACTCTCCCCTCGCACTCAGTCTGGACGGTGCTCTCTCACTCTCCCCTCGCACTCCGACGGGACGGTTCTCCCTCACTCTCCCCTCGCACTGCCACTGGACGGTGCTCCCTCACTCTCCCCTCGCACTCCCACTGGATGGTGCTCCCTCACTCTCCCCTCGCACTCCCACTGGACGGTGCTCCCTCACTCTCCCCTCGCACTCCCACTGGACGGTGCTCCCTCACTCTCCCCTCGCACTGCCACTGGACGGTGCTCCCTCACTCTCCCCTCGCACTGCCACTGGACTGTGCTCCCTCACTCTCCCCTCGCACTGCCACTGGACGGTGCTCGCTCACTCTCCCCTCGCACTGCCACTGGACGGTGCTTCCTCACTCTCCCCTCGCACTGCCACTGGACGGTGCTCCCTCACTCTAACCTCACACTCCCACTGTACGGTGCTCCCTCGCTCTCCCCTCGCGCTCCCACTGGACGGTGCTCACTCAGTCTACCCTCGCACTCCCACTGGACGGTGCTCACTCACTCTACCCTCGCACTCCCACTGGACAGTGCTTACTCAGACTACCCTCGCACTCCCACTGGACGGTGCTCCCTCACTCTCCCCTCGCGCTCCCACTGGACGGTGCTCACTCAGTCTACCCTCGCACTCCCACTGGACGGTGCTCACTCAATCTACCCTCGCACTCCCATTGGGCGGTGCTCACTCAGTCTACCCTCGCTCTCCCACTGGACAGTGCTCACTCAGTCTACCCTCGCACTCCCACTGGACGGTGCTCACTCAATCTCCCCTCGCACTCCCACTGGACGGTGCTCACTCACTCTACCCTCGCACTCCCACTGAATGGTGCTCACTCATTCTCCCCTCGCACTCCCACTGGACGGTGCTCCCTCACTCTCCCCTCGCACTCCGACGGGACGGTTCTCCCTCACTCTCCCCTCGCACTGCCACTGGACGGTGCTCCCTCAGTCTCCCCTCGCACTCTGACGGCACGGTTCTCCCTCACTCTCCCCTCGCACTGCCACTGGACGGTGATCCCTCACTCTCCCCTCGCACTCCAACTGGACGGTGCTCCCTCACTCTCCCCTCGCACTCTGACGGGACGGTGCTCACTCACTTTACCCTCGCACTCCAACGCGACGGTGCTCCCTCACTCTCCCCTCGCACTGCAACTGGACGGTGCTCACTCCCTCTCCCCTCGCACTCCCACTGGATGGTGCTCACTCACTCTACCCTCGCACTCCCAGTAGACGGTGCTCACTGTCTATCCTCGCACTCCCACTGGGCGTTGCTCACTCAATCTCCCCTCGCACTCCCACTGGACGGTGCTCACTCACTCTACCCTCGCACTCCCACTGAATGGTGCTCACTCATTCTCCCCTCGCACTCCCACTGGATGGTGCACCCTTACTCTCCCCTCGCACTCAGTCTGGACGGTGCTCCCTCACTCTCCCCTCACACTCCGACGGGACGGTTCTCCCTCACTCTCCCCTCGCACTCCCACTGGACGGTGCTCCCTCACTCTCCCCTCGCACTGCCACTGGACGGTGCTCACTCACTCTCCCCTCGCACTGCCACTGGACGGTGCTCGCTCACTCTCCCCTCGCACTGCCACTGGACGGTGCTTCCTCACTCTCCCCTCGCACTGCCACTGGACGGTGCTCCCTCACTCTAACCTCACACTCCCACTGTACGGTGCTCCCTCGCTCTCCCCTCGCGCTCCCACTGGACGGTGCTCACTCAGTCTACCCTCGCACTCCCACTGGACGGTGCTCACTCACTCTACCCTCGCACTCCCACTGGACAGTGCTTACTCAGACTACCCTCGCACTCCCACTGGACGGTGCTCCCTCACTCTCCCCTCGCGCTCCCACTGGACAGTGCTCACTCAGTCTACCCTCGCACTCCCACTGGACGGTGCTCACTCAATCTACCCTCGCACTCCCATTGGGCGGTGCTCACTCAGTCTACCCTCGCTCTCCCACTGGACAGTGCTCACTCAGTCTACCCTCGCACTCCCACTGGACGGTGCTCACTCAATCTCCCCTCGCACTCCCACTGGACGGTGCTCACTCACTCTACCCTCGCACTCCCACTGAATGGTGCTCACTCATTCTCCCCTCGCACTCCCACTGGACGGTGCTCCCTCACTCTCCCCTCGCACTCCGACGGGACGGTTCTCCCTCACTCTCCCCTCGCACTGCCACTGGACGGTGCTCCCTCAGTCTCCCCTCGCACTCCGACGGCACGGTTCTCCCTCACTCTCCCCTCGCACTGCCACTGGACGGTGAACCCTCACTCTCCCCTCGCACTCCAACTGGACGGTGCTCCCTCACTCTCCCCTCGCACTCTGACGGGACGGTGCTCACTCACTTTACCCTCGCACTCCAACGCGACGGTGCTCCCTCACTCTCCCCTCGCACTGCAACTGGACGGTGCTCACTCCCTCTCCCCTCGCACTCCCACTGGATGGTGCTCACTCACTCTACCCTCGCACTCCCAGTAGACGGTGCTCACTGTCTATCCTCGCACTCCCACTGGGCGTTGCTCACTCAATCTCCCCTCGCACTCCCACTGGACGGTGCTCACTCACTCTACCCTCGCACTCCCACTGAATGGTGCTCACTCATTCTCCCCTCGCACTCCCACTGGATGGTGCACCCTTACTCTCCCCTCGCACTCAGTCTGGACGGTGCTCCCTCACTCTCCCCTCACACTCCGACGGGACGCTTCTCCCTCACTCTCCCCTCGCACTCCCACTGGACGGTGCTCCCTCACTATCCCCTCGCACTCCCACTGGACGGTGCTCCCTCACTCTCCCCTCGCACTGCCACTGGACGGTGCTCCCTCACTCTCCCCTCGCACTGCCACTGGACGGTGCTCCCTCACTCTCCCCTCGCACTGCCACTGGACGGTGCACGCTCACTCTCCCCTCGCACTGCCACTGGACGGTGCTTCCTCACTCTCCCCTCGCACTGCCACTGGATGGTGCTCCCTCACTCTCCCCTCGCACTCCCACTGTACGGTGCTCCCTCGCTCTCCCCTCGCGCTCCCACTGGACGGTGCTCACTCAGTCTACCCTCGCACTCCCACTGGACGGTGCTCACTCACTCTACCCTCGCACTCCCACTGGACAGTACTCCCTCAGACTACCCTCGCAATCCCACTGGAAGGTGCTCCCTCACTCTCCCCTCGCGCACCCACTGGACGGTGCTCACTCAATCTACCCTCGCACTCCCACTGGGCGGTGCTCACTCAGTCTACCCTCGCTCTCCCACTGGACAGTGCTCACTCAGTCTACCCTCGCACTCCCACTGGACGGTGCTCACTCAATCTCCCCTCGCACTCCCACTGGACGGTGCTCACTCACTCTACCCTCGCACTCCCACTGAATGGTGCTCACTCACTCTCCCCTCGCACTCCCACTGGACGGTGCTCCCTCACTCTCCCCTCGCACTCCGACGGGACGGTTCTCCCTCACTCTCCCCTCGCACTGCCACTGCACGGTGATCCCTCACTCTCCCCTCGCACTCCCACTGGACGGTGCTCCCTCACTCTCCCCTCGCACTCTGATGGGATGGTGCTCACTCCCTTTACCCTCGCACTCCAACGGGATGGTGCTCCCTCACTCTCCCCTCACACTCCCACTGGACGGTGCTCACTCACTCTCCCAACGCACTGCCACTGGACGGTGCTCCCTCACTCTCCCCTCGCACTCCCACTGGATGGTGCTCCCTCACTCTCCCCTCGCACTCCCACTGGACGGTGCTCCCTCACTCTCCCCTCGCACTCCCACTGGACGGTGCTCCCTCACTCTCCCCTCGCACTCCCACTGGACGGTGCTCCCTCACTCTCCCCTCGCACTGCCACTGGACGGTGCTCCCTCACTCTCCCCTCGCACTGCCACTGGACGGTGCTCGCTCACTCTCCCCACGCACTGCCACTGGACGGTGCTTCCTCAGACTACCCTCGCACTCCCACTGGACGGTGCTCCCTCACTCTCCCCTCGCGCTCCCACTGGACGGTGCTCACTCAGTCTACCCTCGCACTCCCACTGGACGGTGCTCACTCAATCTACCCTCGCACTCCCACTGGGCGGTGCTCACTCAGTCTACCCTCGCTCTCCCACTGGACAGTGCTCACTCAGTCTACCCTCGCACTCCCACTGGACGGTGCTCACTCAATCTCCCCTCGCACTCCCACTGGACGGTGCTCACTCACTCTACCCTCACACTCCCACTGAACGGTGCTCACTCATTCTCCCCTCGCACTCCCACTGGACGGTGCTCCCTCACTCTCCCCTCGCACTCCGACGGGACGGTTCTCCCTCACTCTCCCCTCGCACTGCCACTGGACGGTGCTCCCTCAGTCTCCCCTCGCACTCCGACGGGACGGTTCTCCCTCACTCTCCCCTCGCACTGCCACTGGACGGTGATCCCTCACTCTCCCCTCGCACTCCCACTGGACGGTGCTCCCTCACTCTCCCCTCGCACTCTGACGGGACGGTGCTCACTCACTTTACCCTCGCACTCCAACGCGACGGTGCTCCTTCACTCTCCCCTCGCACTGCAACTGGACGGTGCTCACTTCCTCTCCCCTCGCACTCCCACTGGATGGTGCTCACTCACTCTACCCTCGCACTCCCAGTAGACGGTGCTCACTGTCTATCCTCGCACTCCCACTGGGCGTTGCTCACTCAGTCTACCCTCGCACTCCCACTGGACGGTGCTCACTCAATCTCCCCTCGCACTCCCACTGGACGGTGCTCACTCACTCTACCCTCGCACTCCCACTGAATGGTGCTCACTCATTCTCCCCTCGCACTCCCACTGGATGGTGCACCCTTACTCTCCCCTCGCACTCAGTCTGGACGGTGCTCCCTCACTCTCCCCTCACACTCCGACGGGACGGTTCTCCCTCACTCTCCCCTCGCACTGCCACTGGACGGTGCTCCCTCACTCTCCCCTCGCACTCCCACTGGATGGAGCTCCCTCACTCTCCCCTCGCACTCCCACTGGACGGTGCTCCCTCACTATCCCCTCGCACTCCCACTGGACGGTGCTCCCTCACTCTCCCCTCGCACTGCCACTGGACGGTGCTCCCTCACTCTCCCCTCGCACTGCCACTGGACGGTGCTCCCTCACTCTCCCCTCGCACTGCCACTGGACGGTGCACGCTCACTCTCCCCTCGCACTGCCACTGGACGGTGCTTCCTCACTCTCCCCTCGCACTGCCACTGGATGGTGCTCCCTCACTCTCCCCTCGCACTCCCACTGTACGGTGCTCCCTCGCTCTCCCCTCGCGCTCCCACTGGACGGTGCTCACTCAGTCTACCCTCGCACTCCCACTGGACGGTGCTCACTCACTCTACCCTCCCACTCCCACTGGACAGTACTCCCTCAGACTACCCTCGCAATCCCACTGGACGGTGCTCCCTCACTCTCCCCTCGCGCTCCCACTGGACGGTGCTCACTCAGTCTACCCTCGCACTCCCACTAGACGGTGCTCACTCAATCTACCCTCGCACTCCCACTGGGCGGTGCTCACTCAGTCTACCCTCGCTCTCCCACTGGACAGTGCTCACTCAGTCTACCCTCGCACTCCCACTGGACGGTGCTCACTCAATCTCCCCTCGCACTCCCACTGGACGGTGCTCACTCACTCTACCCTCGCACTCCCACTGAATGGTGCTCACTCACTCTCCCCTCGCACTCCCACTGGACGGTGCTCCCTCACTCTCCCCTCGCACTCCGATGGGACGGTTCTCCCTCACTCTCCCCTCGCACTGCCACTGGACGGTGCTCCCTCCCTCTCCCCTCGCACTCCGACGGGACGGTTCTCCCTCACTCTCCCCTCGCACTGCCACTGCACGGTGATCCCTCACTCTCCCCTCGCACTCCCACTGGACGGTGCTCCCTCACTCTCCCCTCACACTGCAACTGGACGGTGCTCACTCACTCTCCCCTCGCACTCCCAGTGGACGGAGCTCACTCAGTCTATCCTCGCACACCCATTGGACGGTGCTCACTCAGTCTACCCTCGCACTCCCACTGGACGGGGCTCACTCAGTCTACCCTCGCACTCCCAGTGGACGGTGCTCACTCAGTCTACCCTCGCACTCCCACTGGAAGATTCTCACTCAGTCTACCCTCGCACTCCGACTGGACGGTGCTCACTCGCTCTCCCCTCAAAATCCGACTGGAGGATGCTCACTCACTCACTCCTCAAACACCGACTGAACGGTGCTCACTCACTCATCCATCACACTCCAACTGGATGGTGCTCACTCGCTCTCCCTCAAACTCTGACTGGACGGTGCTCGCTCACTCTCCCCTCACCCTCCGACTGGACCTTGCTCACTCACTCCTCACACTCCGACTGGACGGTGCTCACTCACTCTCCCCTCACCCTCCGACTGGACGGTGCTCACTCTCTCTAACCTCACACTCAGTCTGGACGGTGCTCACTCACTCTCCCCTCACACTCCGACTGGACGGTTCTCACTCACTCACTCCTCACACTCTGATTGTACGGTGCACACTCGCTCTCCCCTCGCACTCCCACTGGTCGGTGCTCACTCGCTCTCCCCTCGCACTCCCACTGGATGTTGCTCACTCGCTCTCCCCTCGCACTCCCAATGGACGGTGCTCACTCGCTCTCCCCTCGCACTCCGACTGGACGGTGCTCACTCGCTCTCCCCTCGCACTCCCACTGTACCGTGCTCCCTCGCTCTCCCCTCGCACTCCCACTGGACGGTGCTCACTCACTCTACCCTCGCACTCCCACTGGACAGTGCTCACTCAGACTACCCTCGCACTCCCACTGGACGGTGCTCCCTCACTCTCCCCTCGCGCTCCCACTGGACGGTGCTCACTCAGTCTACCCTCGCACTCCCACTGGACGGTGCTCACTCAATCTCCCCTCGCACTCTCACTGGACGGTGCTCACTCACTCTACCCTCGCACGCCCACTGAATGGTGCTCACTCACTCTCCCCTCACACTCCCACTGGACGGTGCTCCCTCACTCTCCCCTCGCATTCCGACGGGACGGTTCTCCCTCACTCTCCCCTCGCACTGCCACTGGACGGTGCTCCCTCACTCTCCCCTCGCACTCCGACGGGACGGTTCTCCCTCACTCTCCCCTCGCACTGCCACTGGAAGGTGATCCCTCACTCTCCCCTCGCACTCCCACTGGACCGTGCTCCCTCACTCTCCCCTCGCACTCTGACGGGACGGTGCTCACTCACTTTACCCTCGCACTCCAACGGGACGGTGCTCCCTCACTCTCCCCTCGCACTGCAACTGGACGGTGCTCACTCACTCTCCCCTCGCACTCCCACTGGATGGTGCTCACTCACTCTACCCTCGCACTCCCAGTAGACGGTGCTCACTGTCTATCCTCGCACTCCCACTGGGCGGTGCTCACTCAGTCTACCCTCGCACTCCCACTGGACGGTGCTCACTCAATCTCCCCTCGCACTCCCACTGGACGGTGCTCACTCACTCTACCCTCGCACTCTCACTGAATGGTGCTCACTCAGTCTCCCCTCGCACTCCCACTGGATGGTGCACCCTTACTCTCCCCTCGCACTCAGTCTGGACGGTGCTCCCTCACTCTCCCCTCGCACTCCGACGGGACGGTTCTCCCTCACTCTCCCCTCGCACTGCCACTGGACGGTTCTCCCTCACTCTCCCCTCGCACTGCCACTGGACGGTGCTCCCACACTCTCCCCTCGCACTCCCACTGGATGGTGCTCCCTCCCTCTCCACTCAGACTCCCACTGGACGGTGCTCCCTCACTATCCCCTCGCACTCCCACTGGACGGTGCTCCCTCACTCTCCCCTCGCACTGCCACTGGACGGTGCTCCCTCACTCTCCCCTCGCACTGCCACTGGACGGTGCTCCCTCACTCTGCCCTCGCACTGCCACTGGACGGTGCTAGCTCACTCTCCCCTCGCACTGCCACTGGACGGTGCTCCCTCACTCTCCCCTCGCACTCCGACGGGACGGTTCTCCCTCACTCTCCCCTCGCACTGCCACTGCACGGTGATCCCTCACTCTCCCCTCGCACTCCCACTGGACGGTGCTCCCTCACTCTCCCCTCGCACTCTGACGGGACAGTGCTCACTCACTTTACCCTCGCACTCCAACGGGACGGTGCTCCCTCACTCTCCCCTCGCACTCCCACTGGACGGTGCTCGCTCACACTCCCCTCGCACTGCCACTGGATGGTGCTCCCTCACTCTCCCCTCGCACTCCCACTGGACGGTGCTCGCTCACACTCCCCTCGCACTGCCACTGGACGGTGCTCCCTCACTCTCCCCTCGCACTCTGATGGGATGGTGCTCACTCCCTTTACCCTCGCACGCCAACGGGATGGTGCTCCCTCACTCTCCCCTCACACTCCCACTGGACGGTGCTCACTCACTCTCCCCTCACACTGCAACTGGACGGTGCTCACTCACTCTCCCCTCGCACTCCCACTGGATGGTGCTCACTCACTCTACCCTCTCACTCCCAGTGGACGGTGCTCACTCAGTCTATCCTCGCACACCCATTGGACGGTGCTCACTCAGTCTACCCTCGCACTCCCACTGGACGGGGCTCACTCAGTCTACCCTCGCACTCCCAGTGGACGGTGCTCACTCAGTCTACCCTCGCACTCCCATTGGAAGATTCTCACTCAGTCTACCCTCGCACTCCGACTGGACGGTGCTCACTCGCTCTCCCCTCAAAATCCGACTGGAGGATGCTCACTCACTCACTCCTCAAACACCGACTGAACGGTGCTCACTCACTCATCCATCACACTCCAACTGGATGGTGCTCACTCGCTCTCCCTCACACTCTGACTGGACGGTGCTCGCTCACTCCCCCCTCACACTCCAACTGGACGGTGCTCATTCACTCTCCCCTCACCCTCCGACTGGACCTTGCTCACTCACTCCTCACACTCCGACTGGACGGTGCTCACTCACTCTCCCCTCACCATCCGACTGGACGGTGCTCACTCTCTCTAACCTCACACTCAGTCTGGACGGTGCTCACTCACTCTCCCCTCACACTCCGACTGGACGGTTCTCACTCACTCACTCCTCACACTCTGATTGTACAGTGCACACTCGCTCTCCCCTCGCACTCCCACTGGACGTTGCTCACTCGCTCTCCCCTCGCACTCCGACTGGACGGTGCTCACTCGCTCTCCCCTCGCACTCAGTCTGGACCGTGCTCCCTCACTCTCCCCTCGCACTGCCACTGGACGGTGCTCCCTCACTCTCCCCTCGCACTGTCACTGGACGGTGCTCCCTCACTCTCCCCTCGCACTGCCACTGGATGGTGCTCCCTCACTCTCCCCTCGCACTCCCACTGTACGGTGCTCCCTTGCTCTCCCCTCGCGCTCCCACTGTAAGGTGCTCACTCAGTCTATCCTCGCACTCTCACTGGACTGTGCTCACTCAGTCTACCCTCGCACTCCCACTGGACGGTGCTCCCTCACTCTCACCTCGCACTCCCACTGGACGGTGCTCACTCAGTCTACCCTCGCACTCCCACTGGACGGTGCTCATTCAGTCTACCCTCGCACTCCCACTGGACGGTGCTCACTCAGTCTCCCCTCGCACTCCATTTGGACGGTGCTCACTCACTCTACCCTCGCACTCCCACTGGACAGTGCTCACTCGCTCTCCCCTCGCACTCCGACCGGACGGTTCTCCCTCACTCTCCCCTCGCACTGCCACTGGACAGTGCTCCCTCACTCTCCCCTCGCACTCCCACTGGATGGTGCTCACTCACTCTCCCCTCGCACTCCCACTGGACAGTGCTCCCTCACTCTCACCTCGCACTCCCACTGGACGGTGCTCACTCAGTCTACCCTCGCACTCCCACTGTACGGTGCTCATTCAGTCTACCCTCGCACTCCCACTGGACAGTGCTCACTCAGTCTACCCTCGCTCTCCGACTGGACGGTGCTCACTCAGTCTCCCCTCGCACTCCCACTGGACGGTGCTCCCTCACTCTCCCCTCGCACTCAGTCTGGACGGTGCTCACTCGCTCTCCCCTCGCACTCAGTCTGGACCGTGCTCCCTCGCTGTCCCCTCACACTCCGACTGGACGGTGCTCACTCAGTCTCCCCTCGCACTCCCACTGGACAGTGCTCACTCACTCTACCCTCGAACTCCCACTGAATGATGCTCACTCAGTCTCCCCTCGCACTCCCACCGGACGGTGCTCCCTCACTCTCCCCTCGCAGTAAGTCTGGACGGTGCTCCCTCACTCTCCCCTCGCACTGCCACTGCACGGTGCTCCCTCACTCTCCCCTCGCACTCCCACTGGACGGTGCTCGCTCACACTCCCCTCGCACTGCCACTGGACGGTGCTCCCTAACTCTCCCCTCGAACTGCCACTGGACGGTGCTCCCTCACTCTCCCCTCGCACTCCCACTGGACGGTGCTCGCTCACACTCCCCTCGCACTGCCACTGGACGGTGCTTCCTAACTCTCCCCTCGCACTCCCACTGGACGGTGCTCGCTCACACTCCCCTCGCACTGCCACTGGACGGTGCTCCCTCACTCTCCCCTCGCAGTCTGATGGGATGGTGCTCACTCCCTTTACCCTCGCACTCCAACGGGATGGTGCTCCCTCACTCTCCCCTCACACTCCCACTGGACGGTGCTCCCTCACTCTCCCCTCACACTGCAACTGGACGGTGCTCACTCACTCTCCCCTCGCACTCCGACTGGACGGTGCTCACTCGCGCTCTCCTCGCACTCCGACTGGAGGTTGCTCACTCGCTCTCCCCTCGCACTCCGACTGGACGGTGCTCACTCTCTCTAACCTCACATTCAGGCTGGACGGTGCTCACTCACTCTCCCCTCACACTCCAACTGGACGTTTCTCACTCACTCACTCCTCACACTCTGATTGGACGGTGCACACTCGCTCTCCCCCTCGCACTCCCACTGGATGGTGCTCACTCGCTCTCCCTCGCACTCCCACTGGACGTTGCTCACTCGCTCTCCCCTCGCACTCCGACTGGACAGTGCTCACTCGCTCTCCCCTCGCACTCCCACTGGACGGTGCTCACTCGCTCTCCCTCGCACTCAGTCTGGACCGTGCTCCCTCACTGTCCCCTCGCACTGCCACTGGACGGTGCTCACTCACTCTCCCCTCACACTCCCACTGTATGGTGTCCCTTACTCTCCCCTCGCGCTCCCACTGGACAGTGCTCACTCAGTCTCCCCTCGCACTCCCCACTGGACAGTGCTCCCTCCACTCTCCCCTGCACTGCCACTGGACGGTGCTCCCTCACTCTCCACTCGCACCCATGGACGGCTGCTCCCTCACTCACCCCTCGCACTGCCACTGGACGGTGCTCCCTCACTCTCCCCTCGCACTGCCACTGGACGGTGCTCCCTCACTCTCCCCTCGCACTCTCACTGGACGGTGCTCACTCACTCTACCCTCGCACTCCCACGGGACGGTGCTCACTCACTCTACCTCGCACTCCACTGGACTGTGCTCCCTCACTCTACCCTCGCACTCCCACTGGACGGTGCTCACTCACTCTCCCTCGCACCCACTGGACGGTGCTCACTCAATCTACCCTCGCACTCCCACTGGACGGTGCTCACTCACTCTACCCTCGCACTCCCACTGGACGGTGCTCACTCAGTCTACCCTCGCACTCCCACTGGACGGTGCTCACTCAGTCTACCCTCGCACTCCCACTGGACGGTGCTCACTCACTCTCCCCTCGCACTCCCACTGGACGGTGCTCACTCGCTCTCCCCTCGCACTCCGACTGGAGGTGCTCCCTCACTCTCCTCGCACTCCGACTGGACGGTGCTCACTCAGTCTACCCTCGCACTCCACTGGACGGTGCTCACTCAGTCTCCCTCGCACTCCCACTGGACGTGCTCACTCAGTCTCCCTCGCTCTCCGACTGGACGGTGCTCACTCAGTCTCCCTCGCACTCCCACTGGACGGTGCTCCCTCACTCTCCCCTCGCACTCAGACTGGACGGTGCTCACTCACTCTCCCCTCGCACTCCGACTGGAAGGTGCTCACTCTGCCCTCGCACTCCGACTGGACGGTGCTCACTCAGTCTCCCCTCGCACTCCCACTGGACAGTGCTCACTCACTCTACCCTCGACACTCAGTCTGAATGGTGCTCACTCACTCTCCCTCGCACTCCCACTGGACGGTGCTCACTCACTCACCCTCGCACTAAGTCTGGACGGTGCTCACTCACTCTCCCTCGCACTCCCACTGGACGGTGCTCACTCGCTCTCCCTCGCACTCCCACTGGACGGTGCTCACTCACTCTCCCCTCGCACTGCCACTGGACGGTGCTCCTCACTCTCCCCTCGCACTCCCACTGGACGGTGCTCACTCACTCTACCCTCGCACTCCCACTGGACGGTGCTCGCTAACTCTCGGCTGGGGCTCACTCTCCCCTCGCACTCCCACTGGACGGTGCTCGCTCACACTCCCTCGCACTGCCACTGGACGGTGCTCCCTCACTCTCCCCTCGCAGTCTGATGGGATGGTGCTCACTCCCTTTACCCTCGCACTCCAACGGGATGGTGCTCCCTCACTCTCCCCTCACACTCCCACTGGACGGTGCTCCCTCACTCTCCCCTCACACTGCAACTGGACGGTGCTCACTCACTCTCCCCTCGCACTCCGACTGGACGGTGCTCACTCGCGCTCTCCTCGCACTCCGACTGGAGGTTGCTCACTCGCTCTCCCCTCGCACTCCGACTGGACGGTGCTCACTCTCTCTAACCTCACATTCAGGCTGGACGGTGCTCACTCACTCTCCCCTCACACTCCAACTGGACGTTTCTCACTCACTCACTCCTCACACTCTGATTGGACGGTGCACACTCGCTCTCCCCTCGCACTCCCACTGGATGGTGCTCACTCGCTCTCCCCTCGCACTCCCACTGGACGTTGCTCACTCGCTCTCCCCCTCGCACTCCGACTGGACAGTGCTCACTCGCTCTCCCCTCGCACTCCCACTGGACGGTGCTCACTCGCTCTCCCCTCGCACTCAGTCTGGACCGTGCTCCCTCACTGTCCCCTCGCACTGCCACTGGACGGTGCTCCCTCACTCTCCCCTCACACTCCCACTGTATGGTGCTCCCTTACTCTCCCCTCGCGCTCCCACTGGACAGTGCTCACTCAGTCTCCCCTCGCACTCCACTGGACAGTGCTCCCTCACTCTCCCCTTGCACTGCCACTGGACGGTGCTCCCTCACTCTCCACTCGCACTCCCACTGGACTGTGCTCCCTCACTCTCCCCTCGCACTCCCACTGGACGGTGCTCCCTCACTCTCCCCTCGCAATCCCACTGGACGCTGCTCCCTCACTCTCCCCTCGCACTGCCACTGGACGGTGCTCGCTCACTCACCCCTCGCACTGCCACTGGACGGTGCTCCCTCATTCTCCCCTCGCACTGCCACTGGTCGGTGCTCCCTCACTCTCCCCTCGCACTCTGACGGGACGGTGCTCCCTCACTCTCCCCTCGCACTCTGACGGGACGGTGCTCACTCACTTTACCTTCGCACTCCGACGGGACTGTGCTCCCTCACTCTCCCCTCACACTGCAACTGGACAGTGCTCACTCACTCTCCCCTCGCACTCCCACTGGATGGTGCTCACTCACTCTACCCTCACACTCCCAGTGGACGGTGCTCACTCAGTCTACCCTCGCACTCCCACTGGACGGGGCTCACTCAGTCTACCCTCGCACTCCCAGTGGACGGTGCTCACTCAGTCTACCCTCGCACTCCCACTGGAAGGTGCTCACTCAGTCTACCCTCGCACTCCCACTGGACGGTGCTCACTCGCTCTCCCCTCAAAATCCGACTGGAGGATGCTCACTCACTCACTCCTCAAACACCGACTGAACGGTGCTCACTCACTCATCCATCACACTCCGACTGGACGGTGCTCACTCTCTCTCCCCCCACCCTCCAATTTTACGGTCCTCACTCTCCCCTCACACTCCAACTGGACGGTGCTCACTCGCTCTCCCTCACACTCTGACTGGACGGTGCTCGCTCACTCCCCCCTCACACTCCGACTGGACGGAGCTCACTCACTCTCCCCTCACCCTCCGACTGGAAGGTGCTCACTCTGCCCTCGCACTCCGACTGGACGGTGTTGATTCGCTCGCCCCTCGAACTCTGAATGGACGGTGCTCACTCTCTCTAACCTCACACTCAGTCTGGACGGTGCTCACTCACTCTCCCCTCAAACTCCGACTGGACGGTTCTCACTCACTCACTCCTCACACTCTGATTGTACGGTGCACACTCGCTAGACCCTCGCACTCCCACTGGACGTTGCTCACTCGCTCTCCCCTCGCACTCCGACTGGACGGTGCTCACTCGCTCTCCCCTCGCACTCCGACTGGACGGTGCTCACTCAGTCTCCCCTCGCACTCCCACTGGACAGTGCTCACTCACTCTACCCTCGAACTCCCACTGAATGATGCTCACTCAGTCTCCCCTCGCACTCCCACTGGACGGTGCTCCCTCACTCTCCCCTCGCAGTCAGTCTGGACGGTGCTCCCTCACTCTCCCCTCGCACTGCCACTGCACGGTGCTCCCTCACTCTCCCCTCGCACTCCCACTGGATGGTGCTCGCTCACACTCCCCTCGCACTGCCACTGGACGGTGCTCCCTAACTCTCCCCTCGCACTCCCACTGGACGGTGCTCGCTCACACTCCCCTCGCACTGCCACTGGACGGTGCTCCCTCACTCTCCCCTCGCAGTCTGATGGGACGGTGCTCACTCCCTTTACCCTCGCACTCCAACGGGATGGTGCTCCCTCACTCTCCCCTCACACTCCCACTGGACGGTGCTCCCTCACTCTCCCCTCACACTGCAACTGGACGGTGCTCACTCACTCTCCCCTCGCACTCCCACTGGATGGTGCTCACTCACTCTTACTCGCACTCCCAGTGGACGGTGCTCACTCAGTCTATCCTCGCACACCCATTGGACGGTGCTCACTCAGTCTACCCTCGCACTCCCACTGGACGGGGCTCACTCAGTCTACCCTCGCACTCCCAGTGGACGGTGCTCACTCAGTCTACCCTCGCACTCCCACTGGAAGATTCTCACTCAGTCTACCCTCGCACTCCGACTGGACGGTGCTCACTCGCTCTCCCCTCAAAATCCGACTGGAGGATGCTCACTCACTCTCTCCTCAAACACCGACTGAACGGTGCTCACTCACTCATCCATCACACTCCAACTGGATGGTGCTCACTCGCTCTCCCTCACACTCTGACTGGACGGTGCTCGCTCACTCCCCCCTCACACTCCGACTGGACGGTGCTCATTCACTCTCCCCTCACCCTCCGACTGGACCTTGCTCACTCACTCCTCACACTCCGACTGGACGGTGCTCACTCACTCTCCCCTCACCCTCCGACTGGACGGTGCTCACTCTCTCTAACCTCACACTCAGTCTGGACGGTGCTCACTCACTCTCCCCTCACACTCCGACTGGACGGTTCTCACTCACTCACTCCTCACACTCTGATTGTACGGTGCACACTCGCTCTCCCCTCGCACTCCCACTGGTCGGTGCTCACTCGCTCTCCCCTCGCACTCCCACTGGACGGTGCTCACTCGCTCTCCCCTCGCACTCCGACTGGACGGTGCTCACTCGCTCTCCCCTCGCACTCAGTCTGGACGGTGCTCCCTCACTGTCCCCTCGCACTGCCACTGGACGGTGCTCCCTCACTCTCCCCTTGCACTGTCACTGGACGGTGCTCCCTCACTCTTCCCTCGCACTGCCACTGGACGGTGCTCCCTCACTCTCCTCTCGCACTCCCACTGTACGGTGCTCCCTTGCTCTCCCCTCGCGCTCCCACTGTAAGGTGCTCACTCAGTCTATCCTCGCACTCTCACTGGACTGTGCTCACGCAGTCTAACCTCGCACTCCCACTGGACGGTGCTCCCTCACTCTCACCTCGCACTCCCACTGGACGGTGCTCACTCAGTCTACCCTCGCACTCCCACTGGACGGTGCTCACTCAATCTACCCTCGCACTCCCACTGGACGGTGCTCATTCAGTCTACCCTCGCACTCCCACTGGACAGTGCTCACTCAGTCAACCCTCGGTCTCCGACTGGACGGTGCTCACTCAGTCTCCCCTCGCACTCCATTTGGACGGTGCTCACTCACTCTACCCTCGCACTCCCACTGAATGGTGCTCACTCAGTCTCCCCTCGCACTCCCACTGGACGGTGCTCCCTCACTCTCCCCTCGCACTCAGTCTGTACGGTGCTCCCTCACTCTCCCCTCGCACTCCCACTGGACGGTGCACCCTCACTCTCCCCTTGCACTCCCACTGGACGTTGCTCCCTCACTCTCCCGTCGCACACCCTTTGGACGGTGCTCGCACACTCTCCCCTCGCACTGCCACTGGACAGTGCTCCCTCACTCTCACCTCGCACTGCCACTGGACGGTGCTCCCTCACTCTCCCCTCGCACTATGACGCGACGGTGCTCCCTCACTCTCCCCTCGCACTCTGACGGGACGGTGCTCACTCACTTTACCCTCACACTCCGACCGGACGGTGCTCCCTCACTCACTCCTCACACTCCGACTGGACGGTGCTCATTCACTCTCCCCTCACCCTCCGACTGGACCTTGCTCACTCACTCCTCACACTCCGACTGGACGGTGCTCACTCACTCTCCCCTCACCCTCCGACTGGACGGTGCTCACTCTCTCTAACCTCACACTCAGTCTGGACGGTGCTCACTCACTCTCCCCTCACACTCCGACTGGACGGTTCTCACTCACTCACTCCTCACACTCTGATTGTACGGTGCACACTCGCTCTCCCCTCGCACTCCCACTGGTCGGTGCTCACTCGCTCTCCCCTCGCACTCCCACTGGACGTTGCTCACTCGCTCTCCCCTCGCACTCCGACTGGACGGTGCTCACTCGCTCTCCCCTCGCACTCAGTCTGGACCGTGCTCCCTCACTGTCCCCTCGCACTGCCACTGGACGGTGCTCCCTCACTCTCCCCTTGCACTGTCACTGGACGGTGCTCCCTCACTCTTCCCTCGCACTGCCACTGGACGGTGCTCCCTCACTCTCCTCTCGCACTCCCACTGTACGGTGCTCCCTTGCTCTCCCCTCGCGCTCCCACTGTAAGGTGCTCACTCAGTCTATCCTCGCACTGCCACTGGACGGTGCTCCCTCACTCTCACCTCGCACTCCCACTGGACGGTGCTCACTCAGTCTACCCTCGCACTCCCACTGGACGGTGCTCACTCAATCTACCCTCGCACTCCCACTGGACGGTGCTCATTCAGTCTACCCTCGCACTCCCACTGGACAGTGCTCACTCAGTCAACCCTCGGTCTCCGACTGGACGGTGCTCACTCAGTCTCCCCTCGCACTCCATTTGGACGGTGCTCACTCACTCTACCCTCGCACTCCCACTGGACAGTGCTCACTCGCTCTCCCCTCGCACTCCCACTGAATGGTGCTCACTCAGTCTCCCCTCGCACTCCCACTGGACGGTGCTCCCTCACTCTCCCCTCGCACTCAGTCTGTACGGTGCTCCCTCACTCTCCCCTCGCACTCCCACTGGACGGTGCACCCTCCCTTTCCCCTTGCACTCCCACTGGACGTTGCTCCCTCACTCTCCCGTCGCACACCCTTTGGACGGTGCTCGCACACTCTCCCCTCGCACTGCCACTGGACAGTGCTCCCTCACTCTCACCTCGCACTGCCACTGGACGGTGCTCCCTCACTCTCCCCTCGCACTATGACGCGACGGTGCTCCCTCACTCTCCCCTCGCACTCTGACGGGACGGTGCTCACTCACTTTACCCTCACACTCCGACCGGACGGTGCTCCCTCACTCACTCCTCACACTCTGACTGGACGATGCTCACTCACTCTCCCCTCACCCTCCGACTGGAAGGTGCTCACTCTCCCCTCGCACTCCGACTGGACGGTGCTCACTCGCGCTCCCCTCGCACTCCGACTGGAGGTTGCTCACTCGCTCTCCCCTCGCACTCCGACTGGACGGTGCTCACTCTCTCTAACCTCACATTCAGGCTGGACGGTGCTCACTCACTCTCCCCTCACACTCCAACTGGACGGTTCTCACTCACTCACTCCTCACACTCTGGACGGTGCACACTCGCTCTCCCCTCGCACTCCCACTGGACGGTGCTCACTCGCTCTCCCCTCGCACTCCCACTGGACGTTGCTCACTCGCTCTCCCCTCGCACTCCGACTGGACGGTGCTCACTCGCTCTCCCCTCGCACTCCCACTGTACGGTTCTCCCTTACTCTCCCCTCGCGCTCCCACTGAATGGTGCTCACTCAGTCTCCCCTCGCACTCCCACTGGACGGTGCTCCCTCACTCTCCCCTTGCACTGCCACTGGACGGTGCTCCCTCACTCTCCCCTCGCACTCCCACTGGACTGTGCTCCCTCACTCTCCCCTCGCAATCCCACTGGACGGTGCTCCCTCACTCTCCCCTCGCACTCCCACTGGACGCTGCTCCCTCACTCTCCCCTCGCACTGCCACTGGACGGTGCTCGCTCACTCACCCCTCGCACTGCCACTGGACGGTGCTCCCTCATTCTCCCCTCGCACTGCCACTGGACGGTGCTCCCTCACTCTCCCCTCGCACTCTGACGGGACGGTGCTACCTCACTCTCCCCTTGCACTCTGACCGGACGGTGCTCACTCACTTTACCTTCGCACTCCGACGGGACTGTGCTCCCTCACTCTCCCCTCACACTGCAACTGGACAGTGCTCACTCACTCTCCCCTCGCACTCCCACTGGATGGTGCTCACTCACTCTACCCTCGCACTCCCAGTGGACGGTGCTCACTCAGTCTACCCTCGCACTCCCACTGGAAGGTGCTCACTCAGTCTACCCTCGCACTCCGACTGGACGGTGCTCACTCGCTCTCCCCTCAAAATCCGACTGGAGGATGCTCACTCACTCACTCCTCAAACACCGACTGAACGGTGCTCACTCACTCATCCATCACACTCCGACTGGACGGTGCTCACTCTTTCTCCCCCCACCCTCCAATTTTACGGTCCTCACTCTCCCCTCACACTCCAACTGGACGGTGCTCACTCGCTCTCCCTCACACTCTGACTGGACGGTGCTCACTCACTCTCCCCTCACCCTCCGACTGGAAGGTGCTCACTCTGCCCTCGCACTCCGACTGGACGGTGCTGACTCGCTCGCCCCTCGCACTCCGACTGGACGGTGCTCACTCTCTCTAACCTCACACTCAGTCTGGACGGTGCTCACTCACTCTCCCCTCAAACTCCGACTGGACGGTTCTCACTCACTCACTCCTCACACTCTGTACGGTGCACACTCGCTAGACCCTCGCACTCCCACTGGACGGTGGTCACTGGCTCTGCCCTCGCACTCCCACTGGACGTTGCTCACTCGCTCTCCCCTCGCACTCCCACTGGACGTTGCTCACTCGCTCTCCCCTCGCACTCCGACTGGACGGTGCTCACTCGCTCTCCCCTCGCACTCCCACTGTACGGTGCTCCCTCGCAATCCCCTCGCGCTCCCACTGGACGGAGCTCACTCAGTCTACCCTCGCACTCCCACTGGACGGTGCTCACTCACTCTACCCTCGCACTCCCACTGGACAGTGCTCACTCAGACTACCCTCGCACTCCCACTGGACGGTGCTCCCTCACTCTCCCCTCGCGCTCCCACTGGACGGTGCTCACTCAGTCGACCCTCGCACTCCCACTGGACGGTGCTCACTCAATCTACCCTCGCACTCCCACTGGGCGGTGCTCACTCAATCTACCCTCGCACTCCCACTGGGCGGTGCTCACTCAGTCTACCCTCGCACTCCCATTGGAAGATTCTCACTCAGTCTACCCTCGCACTCCGACTGGACGGTGCTCACTCGCTCTCCCCTCAAAATCCGACTGGAGGATGCTCACTCACTCACTCCTCAAACACCGACTGAACGGTGCTCACTCACTCATCCATCACACTCCAACTGGATGGTGCTCACTCGCTCTCCCTCACACTCTGACTGGACGGTGCTCGCTCACTCCCCCCTCACACTCCAACTGGACGGTGCTCATTCACTCTCCCCTCACCCTCCGACTGGACCTTGCTCACTCACTCCTCACACTCCGACTGGATGGTGCTCACTCACTCTCCCCTCACCATCCGACTGGACGGTGCTCACTCTCTCTAACCTCACACTCAGTCTGGACGGTGCTCACTCACTCTCCCCTCACACTCCGACTGGACGGTTCTCACTCACTCACTCCTCACACTCTGATTGTACGGTGCACACTCGCTCTCCCCTCGCACTCCCACTGGACGTTGCTCACTCGCTCTCCCCTCGCACTCCGACTGGACGGTGCTCACTCGCTCTCCCCTCGCACTCAGTCTGGACCGTGCTCCCTCACTCTCCCCTCGCACTGCCACTGGACGGTGCTCCCTCACTCTCCCCTCGCACTGTCACTGGACGGTGCTCCCTCACTCTCCCCTCGCACTGCCACTGGATGGTGCTCCCTCACTCTCCCCTCGCACTCCCACTGTACGGTGCTCCCTTGCTCTCCCCTCGCGCTCCCACTGTAAGGTGCTCACTCAGTCTATCCTCGCACTCTCACTGGACTGTGCTCACTCAGTCTACCCTCGCACTCCCACTGGACGGTGCTCCCTCACTCTCACCTCGCACTCCCACTGGACGGTGCTCACTCAGTCTACCCTCGCACTCCCACTGGACGGTGCTCATTCAGTCTACCCTCGCACTCCCACTGGACGGTGCTCACTCAGTCTCCCCTCGCACTCCATTTGGACGGTGCTCACTCACTCTACCCTCGCACTCCCACTGGACAGTGCTCACTCGCTCTCCCCTTGCACTCCGACCGGACGGTTCTCCCTCACTCTCCCCTCGCACTGCCACTGGACAGTGCTCCCTCACTCTCCCCTCGCACTCCCACTGGATGGTGCTCACTCACTCTCCCCTCGCACTCCCACTGGACGGTGCTCCCTCACTCTCACCTCGCACTCCCACTGGACGGTGCTCACTCAGTCTACCCTCGCACTCCCACTGTACGGTGCTCATTCAGTCTACCCTCGCACTCCCACTGGACAGTGCTCACTCAGTCTACCCTCGCTCTCCGACTGGACGGTGCTCACTCAGTCGCCCCTCGCACTCCCACTGGACGGTGCTCCCTCACTCTCCCCTCGCACTCAGTCTGGACGGTGCTCACTCGCTCTCCCCTCGCACTCAGTCTGGACCGTGCTCCCTCGCTGTCCCCTCACACTCCGACTGGACGGTGCTCACTCAGTCTCCCCTCGCACTCCCACTGGACAGTGCTCACTCACTCTACCCTCGAACTCCCACTGAATGATGCTCACTCAGTCTCCCCTCGCACTCCCACCGGACGGTGCTCCCTCACTCTCCCCTCGCAGTAAGTCTGGACGGTGCTCCCTCACTCTCCCCTCGCACTGCCACTGCACGGTGCTCCCTCACTCTCCCCTCGCACTCCCACTGGACGGTGCTCGCTCACACTCCCCTCGCACTGCCACTGGACGGTGCTCCCTAACTCTCCCCTCGAACTGCCACTGGACGGTGCTCCCTCACTCTCCCCTCGCACTCCCACTGGACGGTGCTCGCTCACACTCCCCTCGCACTGCCACTGGACGGTGCTTCCTAACTCTCCCCTCGCACTCCCACTGGACGGTGCTCGCTCACACTCCCCTCGCACTGCCACTGGACGGTGCTCCCTCACTCTCCCCTCGCAGTCTGATGGGATGGTGCTCACTCCCTTTACCCTCGCACTCCAACGGGATGGTGCTCCCTCACTCTCCCCTCACACTCCCACTGGACGGTGCTCCCTCACTCTCCCCTCACACTGCAACTGGACGGTGCTCACTCACTCTCCCCTCGCACTCCGACTGGACGGTGCTCACTCGCGCTCCCCTCGCACTCCGACTGGAGGTTGCTCACTCGCTCTCCCCTCGCACTCCGACTGGACGGTGCTCACTCTCTCTAACCTCACATTCAGGCTGGACGGTGCTCACTCACTCTCCCCTCACACTCCAACTGGACGTTTCTCACTCACTCACTCCTCACACTCTGATTGGACGGTGCACACTCGCTCTCCCCTCGCACTCCCACTGGATGGTGCTCACTCGCTCTCCCCTCGCACTCCCACTGGACGTTGCTCACTCGCTCTCCCCTCGCACTCCGACTGGACAGTGCTCACTCGCTCTCCCCTCGCACTCCCACTGGACGGTGCTCACTCGCTCTCCCCTCGCACTCAGTCTGGACCGTGCTCCCTCACTGTCCCCTCGCACTGCCACTGGACGGTGCTCCCTCACTCTCCCCTCACACTCCCACTGTATGGTGCTCCCTTACTCTCCCCTCGCGCTCCCACTGGACAGTGCTCACTCAGTCTCCCCTCGCACTCCCACTGGACGGTGCTCCCTCACTCTCCCCTTGCACTGCCACTGGACGGTGCTCCCTCACTCTCCACTCGCACTCCCACTGGACTGTGCTCCCTCACTCTCCCCTCGCACTCCCACTGGACGGTGCTCCCTCACTCTCCCCTCGCAATCCCACTGGACGCTGCTCCCTCACTCTCCCCTCGCACTGCCACTGGACGGTGCTCGCTCACTCACCCCTCGCACTGCCACTGGACGGTGCTCCCTCATTCTCCCCTCGCACTGCCACTGGTCGGTGCTCCCTCACTCTCCCCTCGCACTCTGACGGGACGGTGCTCCCTCACTCTCCCCTCGCACTCTGACGGGACGGTGCTCACTCACTTTACCTTCGCACTCCGACGGGACTGTGCTCCCTCACTCTCCCCTCACACTGCAACTGGACAGTGCTCACTCACTCTCCCCTCGCACTCCCACTGGATGGTGCTCACTCACTCTACCCTCACACTCCCAGTGGACGGTGCTCACTCAGTCTACCCTCGCACTCCCACTGGACGGGGCTCACTCAGTCTACCCTCGCACTCCCAGTGGACGGTGCTCACTCAGTCTACCCTCGCACTCCCACTGGAAGGTGCTCACTCAGTCTACCCTCGCACTCCCACTGGACGGTGCTCACTCGCTCTCCCCTCAAAATCCGACTGGAGGATGCTCACTCACTCACTCCTCAAACACCGACTGAACGGTGCTCACTCACTCATCCATCACACTCCGACTGGACGGTGCTCACTCTCTCTCCCCCCACCCTCCAATTTTACGGTCCTCACTCTCCCCTCACACTCCAACTGGACGGTGCTCACTCGCTCTCCCTCACACTCTGACTGGACGGTGCTCGCTCACTCCCCCCTCACACTCCGACTGGACGGTGCTCACTCACTCTCCCCTCACCCTCCGACTGGAAGGTGCTCACTCTGCCCTCGCACTCCGACTGGACGGTGCTGATTCGCTCGCCCCTCGAACTCTGAATGGACGGTGCTCACTCTCTCTAACCTCACACTCAGTCTGGACGGTGCTCACTCACTCTCCCCTCAAACTCCGACTGGACGGTTCTCACTCACTCACTCCTCACACTCTGATTGTACGGTGCACACTCGCTAGACCCTCGCACTCCCACTGGACGTTGCTCACTCGCTCTCCCCTCGCACTCCGACTGGACGGTGCTCACTCGCTCTCCCCTCGCACTCCGACTGGACGGTGCTCACTCAGTCTCCCCTCGCACTCCCACTGGACAGTGCTCACTCACTCTACCCTCGAACTCCCACTGAATGATGCTCACTCAGTCTCCCCTCGCACTCCCACTGGACGGTGCTCCCTCACTCTCCCCTCGCACTCAGTCTGGACGGTGCTCCCTCACTCTCCCCTCGCACTGCCACTGCACGGTGCTCCCTCACTCTCCCCTCGCACTCCCACTGGATGGTGCTCGCTCACACTCCCCTCGCACTGCCACTGGACGGTGCTCCCTAACTCTCCCCTCGCACTCCCACTGGACGGTGCTCGCTCACACTCCCCTCGCACTGCCACTGGACGGTGCTCCCTCACTCTCCCCTCGCAGTCTGATGGGACGGTGCTCACTCCCTTTACCCTCGCACTCCAACGGGATGGTGCTCCCTCACTCTCCCCTCACACTCCCACTGGACGGTGCTCCCTCACTCTCCCCTCACACTGCAACTGGACGGTGCTCACTCACTCTCCCCTCGCACTCCCACTGGATGGTGCTCACTCACTCTTACTCGCACTCCCAGTGGACGGTGCTCACTCAGTCTATCCTCGCACACCCATTGGACGGTGCTCACTCAGTCTACCCTCGCACTCCCACTGGACGGGGCTCACTCAGTCTACCCTCGCACTCCCAGTGGACGGTGCTCACTCAGTCTACCCTCGCACTCCCACTGGAAGATTCTCACTCAGTCTACCCTCGCACTCCGACTGGACGGTGCTCACTCGCTCTCCCCTCAAAATCCGACTGGAGGATGTTCACTCACTCTCTCCTCAAACACCGACTGAACGGTGCTCACTCACTCATCCATCACACTCCAACTGGATGGTGCTCACTCGCTCTCCCTCACACTCTGACTGGACGGTGCTCGCTCACTCCCCCCTCACACTCCGACTGGACGGTGCTCACTCACTCTCCCCTCACCCTCCGACTGGACGGTGCTCACTCTCTCTAACCTCACACTCAGTCTGGACGGTGCACACTCGCTCTCCCCTCGCACTCCCACTGGTCGGTGCTCACTCGCTCTCCCCTCGCACTCCCACTGGACGTTGCTCACTCGCTCTCCCCTCGCACTCCGACTGGACGGTGCTCACTCGCTCTCCCCTCGCACTCAGTCTGGACCGTGCTCCCTCACTGTCCCCTCGCACTGCCACTGGACGGTGCTCCCTCACTCTCCCCTTGCACTGTCACTGGACGGTGCTCCCTCACTCTTCCCTCGCACTGCCACTGGACGGTGCTCCCTCACTCTCCTCTCGCACTCCCACTGTACGGTGCTCCCTTGCTCTCCCCTCGCGCTCCCACTGTAAGGTGCTCACTCAGTCTATCCTCGCACTCTCACTGGACTGTGCTCACGCAGTCTAACCTCGCACTCCCACTGGACGGTGCTCCCTCACTCTCACCTCGCACTCCCACTGGACGGTGCTCACTCAGTCTACCCTCGCACTCCCACTGGACGGTGCTCACTCAATCTACCCTCGCACTCCCACTGGACGGTGCTCATTCAGTCTACCCTCGCACTCCCACTGGACAGTGCTCACTCAGTCAACCCTCGGTCTCCGACTGGACGGTGCTCACTCAGTCTCCCCTCGCACTCCATTTGGACGGTGCTCACTCACTCTACCCTCGCACTCCCACTGAATGGTGCTCACTCAGTCTCCCCTCGCACTCCCACTGGACGGTGCTCCCTCACTCTCCCCTCGCACTCAGTCTGTACGGTGCTCCCTCACTCTCCCCTCGCACTCCCACTGGACGGTGCACCCTCACTCTCCCCTTGCACTCCCACTGGACGTTGCTCCCTCACTCTCCCGTCGCACACCCTTTGGACGGTGCTCGCACACTCTCCCCTCGCACTGCCACTGGACAGTGCTCCCTCACTCTCACCTCGCACTGCCACTGGACGGTGCTCCCTCACTCTCCCCTCGCACTATGACGCGACGGTGCTCCCTCACTCTCCCCTCGCACTCTGACGGGACGGTGCTCACTCACTTTACCCTCACACTCCGACCGGACGGTGCTCCCTCACTCACTCCTCACACTCCGACTGGACGGTGCTCATTCACTCTCCCCTCACCCTCCGACTGGACCTTGCTCACTCACTCCTCACACTCCGACTGGACGGTGCTCACTCACTCTCCCCTCACCCTCCGACTGGACGGTGCTCACTCTCTCTAACCTCACACTCAGTCTGGACGGTGCTCACTCACTCTCCCCTCACACTCCGACTGGACGGTTCTCACTCACTCACTCCTCACACTCTGATTGTACGGTGCACACTCGCTCTCCCCTCGCACTCCCACTGGTCGGTGCTCACTCGCTCTCCCCTCGCACTCCCACTGGACGTTGCTCACTCGCTCTCCCCTCGCACTCCGACTGGACGGTGCTCACTCGCTCTCCCCTCGCACTCAGTCTGGACCGTGCTCCCTCACTGTCCCCTCGCACTGCCACTGGACGGTGCTCCCTCACTCTCCCCTTGCACTGTCACTGGACGGTGCTCCCTCACTCTTCCCTCGCACTGCCACTGGACGGTGCTCCCTCACTCTCCTCTCACACTCCCACTGTACGGTGCTCCCTTGCTCTCCCCTCGCGCTCCCACTGTAAGGTGCTCACTCAGTCTATCCTCGCACTGCCACTGGACGGTGCTCCCTCACTCTCACCTCGCACTCCCACTGGACGGTGCTCACTCAGTCTACCCTCGCACTCCCACTGGACGGTGCTCACTCAATCTACCCTCGCACTCCCACTGGACGGTGCTCATTCAGTCTACCCTCGCACTCCCACTGGACAGTGCTCACTCAGTCAACCCTCGGTCTCCGACTGGACGGTGCTCACTCAGTCTCCCCTCGCACTCCATTTGGACGGTGCTCACTCACTCTACCCTCGCACTCCCACTGAATGGTGCTCACTCAGTCTCCCCTCGCACTCCCACTGGACGGTGCTCCCTCACTCTCCCCTCGCACTCAGTCTGTACGGTGCTCCCTCACTCTCCCCTCGCACTCCCACTGGACGGTGCACCCTCCCTTTCCCCTTGCACTCCCACTGGACGTTGCTCCCTCACTCTCCCGTCGCACACCCTTTGGACGGTGCTCGCACACTCTCCCCTCGCACTGCCACTGGACAGTGCTCCCTCACTCTCACCTCGCACTGCCACTGGACGGTGCTCCCTCACTCTCCCCTCGCACTATGACGCGACGGTGCTCCCTCACTCTCCCCTCGCACTCTGACGGGACGGTGCTCACTCACTTTACCCTCACACTCCGACCGGACGGTGCTCCCTCACTCACTCCTCACACTCTGACTGGACGATGCTCACTCACTCTCCCCTCACCCTCCGACTGGAAGGTGCTCACTCTCCCCTCGCACTCCGACTGGACGGTGCTCACTCGCGCTCCCCTCGCACTCCGACTGGAGGTTGCTCACTCGCTCTCCCCTCGCACTCCGACTGGACGGTGCTCACTCTCTCTAACCTCACATTCAGGCTGGACGGTGCTCACTCACTCTCCCCTCACACTCCAACTGGACGGTTCTCACTCACTCACTCCTCACACTCTGGACGGTGCACACTCGCTCTCCCCTCGCACTCCCACTGGACGGTGCTCACTCGCTCTCCCCTCGCACTCCCACTGGACGTTGCTCACTCGCTCTCCCCTCGCACTCCGACTGGACGGTGCTCACTCGCTCTCCCCTCGCACTCCCACTGTACGGTTCTCCCTTACTCTCCCCTCGCGCTCCCACTGAATGGTGCTCACTCAGTCTCCCCTCGCACTCCCACTGGATGGTGCTCCCTCACTCTCCCCTTGCACTGCCACTGGACGGTGCTCCCTCACTCTCCCCTCGCACTCCCACTGGACTGTGCTCCCTCACTCTCCCCTCGCAATCCCACTGGACGGTGCTCCCTCACTCTCCCCTCGCACTCCCACTGGACGCTGCTCCCTCACTCTCCCCTCGCACTGCCACTGGACGGTGCTCGCTCACTCACCCCTCGCACTGCCACTGGACGGTGCTCCCTCATTCTCCCCTCGCACTGCCACTGGACGGTGCTCCCTCACTCTCCCCTCGCACTCTGACGGGACGGTGCTCCCTCACTCTCCCCTTGCACTCTGACCGGACGGTGCTCACTCACTTTACCTTCGCACTCCGACGGGACTGTGCTCCCTCACTCTCCCCTCACACTGCAACTGGACAGTGCTCACTCACTCTCCCCTCGCACTCCCACTGGATGGTGCTCACTCACTCTACCCTCGCACTCCCAGTGGACGGTGCTCACTCAGTCTACCCTCGCACTCCCACTGGAAGGTGCTCACTCAGTCTACCCTCGCACTCCGACTGGACGGTGCTCACTCGCTCTCCCCTCAAAATCCGACTGGAGGATGCTCACTCACTCACTCCTCAAACACCGACTGAACGGTGCTCACTCACTCATCCATCACACTCCGACTGGACGGTGCTCACTCTCTCTCCCCCCACCCTCCAATTTTACGGTCCTCACTCTCCCCTCACACTCCAACTGGACGGTGCTCACTCGCTCTCCCTCACACTCTGACTGGACGGTGCTCACTCACTCTCCCCTCACCCTCCGACTGGAAGGTGCTCACTCTGCCCTCGCACTCCGACTGGACGGTGCTGACTCGCTCGCCCCTCGCACTCCGACTGGACGGTGCTCACTCTCTCTAACCTCACACTCAGTCTGGACGGTGCTCACTCACTCTCCCCTCAAACTCCGACTGGACGGTTCTCACTCACTCACTCCTCACACTCTGTACGGTGCACACTCGCTAGACCCTCGCACTCCCACTGGACGGTGGTCACTCGCTCTGCCCTCGCACTCCCACTGGACGTTGCTCACTCGCTCTCCCCTCGCACTCCCACTGGACGTTGCTCACTCGCTCTCCCCTCGCACTCCGACTGGACGGTGCTCACTCGCTCTCCCCTCGCACTCCCACTGTACGGTGCTCCCTCGCAATCCCCTCGCGCTCCCACTGGACGGAGCTCACTCAGTCTACCCTCGCACTCCCACTGGACGGTGCTCACTCACTCTACCCTCGCACTCCCACTGGACAGTGCTCACTCAGACTACCCTCGCACTCCCACTGGACGGTGCTCCCTCACTCTCCCCTCGCGCTCCCACTGGACGGTGCTCACTCAGTCTACCCTCGCACTCCCACTGGACGGTGCTCACTCAATCTACCCTCGCACTCCCACTGGGCGGTGCACACTCAATCTACCCTCGCACTCCCACTGGGCGGTGCTCACTCAGTCTACCCTCGCACTCCCACTGGACGGTGCTCACTCAGTCTACCCTCGCACTCCCACTGGACGGTGCTCACTCACTCTACCCTCGCACTCCCACTGAATGGTGCTCACTCAGTCTCCCCTCGCACTCCCACTGGAAGGTGCACCCTTACTCTCCCCTCGCACTCAGTCTGGACAGTGCACCCTCACTCTCCCCTCGCACTCCGACGGGACGGTTCTCCCTCACTCTCCCCTCACACTCCCACTGGATGGTGCTCCCTCACTCTCCCCTCGCACTCCCACTGGACGGTGCTCCCTCACTCTCCCCTCGCACTCCCACTGGACGGTGCTCCCTCACTCTCCCCTCGCACTCCCACTGGACGGTGCTCCCTCACTCTCCCCTCGCACTGCCACTGGACGGTGCTCCCTCACTCTCCCCTCGCACTGCCACTGGACGGTGCTCGCTCACTCTCCCCTCGCACTGCCACTGGACGGTGCTTCCTCACTCTCCCCTCGCACTGCCACTGGACGGTGCTCCCTCACTCTCCCCTCGCACTCCCACTGTACGGTGCTCCCTCGCTCTCCCCTCGCGCTCCCACTGGACGGTGCTCACTCAGTCTACCCTCGCACTCCCACTGGACGGTGCTCACTCACTCTACCCTCGCACTCCCACTGGACAGTGCTCACTCAGACTACCCTCGCACTCCCACTGGACGGTGCTCCCTCACTCTCCCCTCGCGCTCCCACTGGACGGTGCTCACTCAGTCTACCCTCGCACTCCCACTGGACGGTGCTCACTCAATCTACCCTCGCACTCCCACTGGGCGGTGCTCACTCAATCTACCCTCGCACTCCCACTGGGCGGTGCTCACTCAGTCTACCCTCGCACTCCCACTGGACAGTGCTCACTCAGTCTACCCTCGCACTCCCACTGGACGGTGCTCACTCACTCTACCCTCGCACTCCCACTGAATGGTGCTCACTCAGTCTCCCCTCGCACTCCCACTGGATGGTGCACCCTTACTCTCCCCTCGCACTCAGTCTGGACGGTGCACCCTCACTCTCCCCTCGCACTCCGACGGGACGGTTCTCCCTCACTCTCCCCTCGAACTGCCACTGGACGGTGCTCCCTCACTCTCCCCTCGCACTCCCACTGGATGGTGCTCCCTCACTCTCCCCTCGCACTCCCACTGGACGGTGCTCCCTCACTATCCCCTCGCACTCCCACTGGACGGTGCTCCCTCACTCTCCCCTCGCACTCCCACTGGACGGTGCTCCCTCACTCTCCCCTCACACTGCCACTGGACGGTGCTCCCTCACTCTCCCCTCGCACTGCCACTGGACGGTGCTCGCTCACTCTCCCCTCGCACTGCCACTGGACGGTGCTCCCTCACTCTCCCCTCGCACTGCCACTGGACGGTGCTCGCTCACTCTCCCCTCGCACTGCCACTGGACGGTGCTTCCTCACTCTCCCCTCGCACTGCCACTGGACGGTGCTCCCTCACTCTCCCCTCGCACTCCCACTGTACGGTGCTCCCTCGCTCTCCCCTCACGCTCCCACTGGACGGTGCTCACTCAGTCTACCCTCGCACTCCCACTGGACGGTGCTCACTCACTCTACCCTCGCACTCCCACTGGACAGTGCTCACTAAGACTACCCTCGCACTCCCACTGGACGGTGCTCCCTCACTCTCCCCTCGCGCTCCCACTGGACGGTGCTCACACAGTCTACCCTCGCACTAACACTGGACGGTGCTCCCTCACTCTCCCCTCGCACTCTGACGGGACGGTGCTCACTCACTTTACCCTCGCACTCCAACGGGACGGCGCTCCCTCACTCTCCCCTTGCACTGCAACTAGACGGTGCTCACTCACTCTCCCCTCGCACTCCCACTGGATGGTGCTCACTCACTCTACCCTCGCACTCCCAGTAGACGGTGCTCACTGTCTATCCTCGCACTCCCACTGGGCGGTGCTCACTCAGTCTACCCTCGCACTCCCACTGGACGGTGCTCACTCAATCTCCCCTCGCACTCCCACTGGACGGTGCTCATTCACTCTACCCTCGCACTCCCACTGAATGGTGCTCACTCAGTCTCCCCTCGCACTCCCACTGGATGGTGCACCCTTACTCTCCCCTCGCACTCAGTCTGGACGGTGCTCCCTCACTCTCCCCTCGCACTCCGACGGGACGGTTCTCCCTCACTCTCCACTCGCACTGCCACTGGACGGTGCTCACTCAATCTCCCCTCGCACTCCCACTGGATGGTGCTCCCTCACTCTCCCCTCGCACTCCCACTGGACGGTGCTCCCTCACTATCCCCTCGCACTCCCACTGGACGGTGCTCCCTCACTCTCCCCTCGCACTGCCACTGGACGGTGCTCCCTCACTCTCCCCTCGCACTGCCACTGGACGGTGCTCCCTCACTCTCCCCTCGCACTCCGACGGGACGGTTCTCCCTCACTCTCCCCTCGCACTGCCACTGGACGGTGATCCCTCACTCTCCCCTCGCACTCCCACTGGACGGTGCTCCCTCACTCTCCCCTCGCACTCTGACGGGACGGTGCTCACTCACTTTACCCTCGCGCTCCAACGGGACGGTGCTCCCTCACTCTCCCCTCGCACTGCAACTGGACGGTGCTCACTCACTCTCCCCTCGCACTCCCACTGGATGGTGCTCACTCACTCTACCCTCGCACTCCCAGTAGACGGTGCTCACTGTCTATCCTCGCACTCCCACTGGGCGGTGCTCACTCAGTCTACCCTCGCACTCCCACTGGACGGTGCTCACTCAATCTCCCCTCGCACTCCCACTGGACGGTGCTCACTCACTCTACCCTCGCACTCCCACTGAATGGTGCTCACTCACTCTACCCTCGTACTCCCACTGGATGGTGCACCCTTACTCTCCCCTCGCACTCAGTCTGGACGGTGCTCCCTCACTCTCCCCTCGCACTCCGACGGGGCGGTTCTCCCTCACTCTCCCCTCGCACTGCCACTGGACGGTGCTCCCTCACTCTCCCCTCGCACTCCCACTGGATGGTGCTCCCTCACTCTCCCCTCGCACTCCCACTGGACGGTGCTCCCTCACTATCCCCTCGCACTCCCACTGGACGGTGCTCCCTCACTCTCCCCTCGCACTGCCACTGGACGGTGCTCCCTCACTCTCCCCTCGCACTGCCACTGGACGGTGCTCCCTCACTCTCCCCTCGCACTGCCACTGGACGGTGCTCGCTCACTCTCCCCTCGCACTGCCACTGGACGGTGCTTCCTCACTCTCCCCTCGCACTGCCACTGGACGGTGCTCCCTCACTCTCCCCTCGCACTCCCACTGTACGGTGCTCCCTCGCTCTCCCCTCACGCTCCCACTGGACGGTGCTCACTCAGTCTACCCTCGCACTCCCACTGGACGGTGCTCACTCAATCTACCCTCGCACTCCCACTGGGCGGTGCTCACTCAATCTACCCTCGCACTCCCACTGGGCGGTTCTCACTCAATCTACCCTCGCACTCCCACTGGGCGGTGCTCACTCAATCTACCCTCGCACTCCCACTGGGCGGTGCTCACTCAGTCTACCCTCGCACTCCCACTGGACGGTGCTCACTCAGTCTACCCTCGCACTCCCACTGGACGGTGCTCACTCAGCCTACCCTCGCACTCCCACTGGACGGTGCTCACTCACTCTACCCTCGCACTCCCACTGAATGGTGCTCACTCAGTCTCCCCTCGCACTCCCACTGGATGGTGCACCCTTACTCTCCCCTCGCACTCAGTCTGGACGGTGCTCCCTCACTCTCCCCTCGCACTCCGACGGGACGGTTCTCCCTCACTCTCCCCTCGCACTGCCACTGGACGGTGCTCCCTCACTCTCCCCTCGCACTCCCACTGGATGGTGCTCCCTCACTCTCCCCTTGCACTCCCACTGGACGGTGCTCCCTCACTCTCCCCTCGCACTCCCACTGGATGGTGCTCCCTCACTCTCCCCTCGCACTGCCACTGGACGGTGCTCCCTCACTCTCCCCTCGCACTCCCACTGTACGGTGCTCCCTCGCTCTCCCCTCGCGCTCCCACTGGACGGTGCTCACTCAGTCTACCCTCGCACTCCCACTGGACAGTGCTCACTCAGACTACCCTCGCACTCCCACTGGACGGTGCTCCCTCACTCTCCCCTCGCGCTCCCACTGGACGGTGCTCACTCAGTCTACCCTCGCACTCCCACTGGACGGTGCTCACTCAATCTACCCTCGCACTCCCACTGGATGGTGCTCACTCAGTCTACCCTCGCTCTCCCACTGGACAGTGCTCACTCAGTCTACCCTCGCACTCCCACTGGACGGTGCTCACTCACTCTACCCTCGCACTCCAACTGAATGGTGCTCACTCAGTCTCCCCTCGCACTCCCACTGGACGGTGCTCCCTCACTCTCCCCTCGCACTCCGACGGGACGGTTCTCCCTCACTCTCCCCTCGCACTGCCACTGGACGGTGCTCCCTCACTCTCCCCTCGCACTCCGACGGGACGGTTCTCCCTCACTCTCCCCTCGCACTGCCACTGGACGGTGATCCCTCACTCTCCCCTCGCACTCCCACTGGACGGTGCTCCCTCACTCTCCCCTCGCACTCTGACTGGACGGTGCTCACTCACTTTACCCTCGCACTCCGACGGGACGGTTCTCCCTCACTCTCCCCTCGCACTGCCACTGGACGGTGATCCCTCACTCTCCCCTCGCACTGCCACTGGACGGTGCTCCCTCACTCTCCCCTCGCACTCCCACTGTACGGTGCTCCCTCGCTCTCCCCTCACGCTCCCACTGGACGGTGCTCACTCAGTCTACCCTCGCACTCCCACTGGACGGTGCTCACTCACTCTACCCTCGCACTCCCACTGGACAGTGCTCACTCAGACTACCCTCGCACTCCCACTGGACGGTGCTCCCTCACTCTCCCCTCGCGCTCCCACTGGACGGTGCTCACACAGTCTACCCTCGCACTCCCACTGGGCGGTGCTCACTCAGTCTACCCTCGCTCTCCCACTGGACAGTGCTCACTCACTCTACCCTAGCACTCCCACTGAACGGTGCTCACTCAGTCTCCCCTCGCACTCCCACTGGACGGTGCTCCCTCACTCTCCCCTCGCACTCCGACGGGACGGTTCTCCCTCACTCTCCCCTCGCACTGCCACTGGACGGTGCTCCCTCACTCTCCCCTCGCACTCCGACGGGACGGTTCTCCCTCACTCTCCCCTCGCACTGCCACTGGACGGTGATCCCTCACTCTCCCCTCGCACTCCCACTGGACGGTGCTCCCTCACTCTCCCCTCGCACTCTGACGGGACGGTGCTCACTCACTTTACCCTCGCACTCCAACGGGACGGCGCTCCCTCACTCTCCCCTCGCACTGCAACTAGACGGTGCTCACTCACTCTCCCCTCGCACTCCCACTGGATGGTGCTCACTCACTCTACCCTCGCACTCCCAGTAGACGGTGCTCACTGTCTATCCTCGCACTCCCACTGGGCGGTGCTCACTCAGTCTACCCTCGCACTCCCACTCGACGGTGCTCACTCAATCTCCCCTCGCACTCCCACTGGACGGTGCTCATTCACTCTACCCTCGCACTCCCACTGAATGGTGCTCACTCAGTCTCCCCTCGCACTCCCACTGGATGGTGCACCCTTACTCTCCCCTCGCACTCAGTCTGGACGGTGCTCCCTCACTCTCCCCTCGCACTCCGACGGGACGGTTCTCCCTCACTCTCCACTCGCACTGCCACTGGACAGTGCTCACTCAATCTCCCCTCGCACTCCCACTGGATGGTGCTCCCTCACTCTCCCCTCGCACTCCCACTGGACGGTGCTCCCTCACTATCCCCTCGCACTCCCACTGGACGGTGCTCCCTCACTCTCCCCTCGCACTGCCACTGGACGGTGCTCCCTCACTCTCCCCTCGCACTGCCACTGGACGGTGCTCCCTCACTCTCCCCTCGCACTCCGACGGGACGGTTCTCCCTCACTCTCCCCTCGCACTGCCACTGGACGGTGATCCCTCACTCTCCCCTCGCACTCCCACTGGACGGTGCTCCCTCACTCTCCCCTCGCACTCTGACGGGACGGTGCTCACTCACTTTACCCTCGCGCTCCAACGGGACGGTGCTCCCTCTCTCTCCCCTCGCACTGCAACTGGACGGTGCTCACTCACTCTCCCCTCGCACTCCCACTGGATGGTGCTCACTCACTCTACCCTCGCACTCCCAGTAGACGGTGCTCACTGTCTATCCTCGCACTCCCACTGGGCGGTGCTCACTCAGTCTACCCTCGCACTCCCACTGGACGGTGCTCACTCAATCTCCCCTCGCACTCCCACTGGACGGTGCTCACTCACTCTACCCTCGCACTCCCACTGAATGGTGCTCACTCACTCTACCCTCGTACTCCCACTGGATGGTGCACCCTTACTCTCCCCTCGCACTCAGTCTGGACGGTGCTCCCTCACTCTCCCCTCGCACTCCGACGGGGCGGTTCTCCCTCACTCTCCCCTCGCACTGCCACTGGACGGTGCTCCCTCACTCTCCCCTCGCACTCCCACTGGATGGTGCTCCCTCACTCTCCCCTCGCACTCCCACTGGACGGTGCTCCCTCACTATCCCCTCACACTGCCACTGGACGGTGCTCCCTCACTCTCCCCTCGCACTGCCACTGGACGGTGCTCCCTCACTCTCCCCTCGCACTGCCACTGGACGGTGCTCGCTCACTCTCCCCTCGCACTGCCACTGGACGGTGCTTCCTCACTCTCCCCTCGCACTGCCACTGGACGGTGCTCCCTCACTCTCCCCTCGCACTCCCACTGTACGGTGCTCCCTCGCTCTCCCCTCACGCTCCCACTGGACGGTGCTCACTCAGTCTACCCTCGCACTCCCACTGGACGGTGCTCACTCAATCTACCCTCGCACTCCCACTGGGCGGTGCTCACTCAATCTACCCTCGCACTCCCACTGGGCGGTGCTCACTCAATCTACCCTCGCACTCCCACTGGGCGGTGCTCACTCAATCTACCCTCGCACTCCCACTGGGCGGTGCTCACTCAGTCTACCCTCGCACTCCCACTGGACGGTGCTCACTCAGTCTACCCTCGCACTCCCACTGGACGGTGCTCACTCAGTCTACCCTCGCACTCCCACTGGACGGTGCTCACTCACTCTACCCTCGCACTCCCACTGAATGGTGCTCACTCAGTCTCCCCTCGCACTCCCACTGGATGGTGCACCCTTACTCTCCCCTCGCACTCAGTCTGGACGGTGCTCCCTCACTCTCCCCTCGCACTCCGACGGGACGGTTCTCCCTCACTCTCCCCTCGCACTGCCACTGGACGGTGCTCCCTCACTCTCCCCTCGCACTCCCACTGGATGGTGCTCCCTCACTCTCCCCTCGCACTCCCACTGGACGGTGCTCCCTCACTCTCCCCTCGCACTCCCACTGGATGGTGCTCCCTCACTCTCCCCTCGCACTGCCACTGGACGGTGCTCCCTCACTCTCCCCTCGCACTCCCACTGTACGGTGCTCCCTCGCTCTCCCCTCGCGCTCCCACTGGACGGTGCTCACTCAGTCTACCCTCGCACTCCCACTGGACAGTGCTCACTCAGACTACCCTCGCACTCCCACTGGACGGTGCTCCCTCACTCTCCCCTCGCGCTCCCACTGGACGGTGCTCACTCAGTCTACCCTCGCACTCCCACTGGACGGTGCTCACTCAATCTACCCTCGCACTCCCACTGGATGGTGCTCACTCAGTCTACCCTCGCTCTCCCACTGGACAGTGCTCACTCAGTCTACCCTCGCACTCCCACTGGACGGTGCTCACTCACTCTACCCTCGCACTCCAACTGAATGGTGCTCACTCAGTCTCCCCTCGCACTCCCACTGGACGGTGCTCCCTCACTCTCCCCTCGCACTCCGACAGGACGGTTCTCCCTCACTCTCCCCTCGCACTGCCACTGGACGGTGCTCCCTCACTCTCCCCTCGCACTCCGACGGGACGGTTCTCCCTCACTCTCCCCTCGCACTGCCACTGGACGGTGCTCCCTCACTCTCCCCTCGCACTTCCACTGGACGGTGCTCCCTCACTCTCCCCTCGCACTCTGACTGGACGGTGCTCACTCACTTTACCCTCGCACTCCAACGGGATGGTGCTCCCTCACTCTCCCCTCGCACTGCAACTGGACGGTGCTCACTCACTCTCCCCTCGCACTCCCACTGGATGGTGCTCACTCACTCTACCCTCGCACTCCCAGTGGACGGTGCTCACTGTCTATCCTCGCACTCCCACTGGGCGGTGCTCACTCAATCTCCCCTTGCACTCCCACTGGACGGTGCTCACTCACTCTACCCTCGCACTCCCACTGAATGGTGCTCACTCAGTCTCCCCTTGCACTCCCACTGGATGGTGCACCCTTACTCTCCCCTCGCACTCAGTCTGGACGGTGCTCCCTCACTCTCCCCTCGCACTCCGACGGGACGGTTCTCCCTCACTCTCCCCTCGCACTGCCACTGGACGGTGCTCCCTCACTCTCCCCTCGCACTCCCACTGGATGGTGCTCCCTCACTCTCCCCTCGCACTCCCACTGGACGGTGCTCCCTCACTCTCCCCTCGCACTCCCACTGGACGGTGCTCCCTCACTCTCCCCTCGCACTGCCACTGGACGGTGCTCCCTCACTCTCCCCTCGCACTGCCACTGGACGGTGCTCCCTCACTCTCCCCTCGCACTGCCACTGGACGGTGCTCGCTCACTCTCCCCTCGCACTGCCACTGGACGGTGCTTCCTCACTCTTCCCTCGCACTGCCACTGGACGGTGCTCCCTCACTCTCCCCTCGCACTCCCACTGTACGGTGCTCCCTCGCTCTCCCCTCGCCCTCCCACTGGACGGTGCTCACTCAGTCTACCCTCGCACTCCCACTGGACGGTGCTCACTCACTCTACCCTCGCACTGCCACTGGACAGTGCTCACTCAGACTACCCTCGCACTCCCACTGGACGGTGCTCCCTCACTCTCCCCTCGCGCTCCCACTGGACGGTGCTCACTCAGTCTACCCTCGCACTCCCACTGGACGGTGCTCACTCAATCTACCCTCGCACTCCCACTGGGCGGTGCTCACTCAGTCTACCCTCGCTCTCCCACTGGACAGTGCTCACTCAGTCTACCCTCGCACTCCCACTGGACGGTGCTCACTCAATCTCCCCTCGCTCTCCCACTGGACAGTGCTCACTCACTCTACCCTCGCACTCCCACTGAATGGTGCTCACTCACTCTCCCCTCGCACTCCCACTGGACGGTGCTCCCTCACTCTCCCCTCGCACTCCGACGGGACGGTTCTCCCTCACTCTCCCCTCGCACTGCCACTGGACGGTGATCCCTCACTCTCCCCTCGCACTCCCACTGGACGGTGCTCCCTCACTCTCCCCTCGCACTCTGACGGGACGGTGCTCACTCACTTTACCCTCGCACTCCAACGGGACGGTGCTCCCTCACTCTCCCCTCGCACTGCAACTGGACGGTGCTCACTCACTCTCCCCTCGCACTCCCACTGGATGGTGCTCACTCACTCTACCCTCGCACTCCCAGTGGACGGTGCTCACTGTCTATCCTCACACTCCCATTGGACGGTGCTCACTCAGTCTACCCTCGCATTCCCACTGGACGGGGCTCACTAGTCTACTCTCGCACTCCCTTTGGACGGTGCTCACTCAGTCTACCCTCGCACTCCCACTGGAATGTGCTCACTCAGTCTACTCTCGCACTCCGACTGGACGGTGCTCACTCGCTCTCCCCTCAAAATCCGACTGGACGATGCTCACTCACTCTCCTCAAAAACCGACTGAACGGTGCTCACTCACTCATCCATCACACTCCGACTGGACGGTGCTTGCTCACTCCCCCCTCACACTCCGACTGGACGGTGCTCATTCACTCTCCCCTCACCCTCCGACTGGACCTTGCTCACTCACTCCTCACCCTCCGACTGGAAGGTGCTCACTCTCCCCTCACACTCCGACTGGATGGTGCTCACTCACTCCCCCCTCACAATCCGACTGGACGGTGATCACTCACTCTCCCCTCACACTCCGACTGGATGGTACTCACTCCTCACACTCTGATTGGACGGTGCTAACTCACTCACTCCTCACACTTCCAATGGACGGTGCTCACTCACTGTCCCCTCACACTCCAATTGGATGGTGCTCACTCACTCTCCCCTCACACTCCCACTGGACCGTGCTCACTCAATCTCCCCTCACTCTCCCTTCACACTCCGACTGGACGGTGCTCACTCACTCTCCCTTCACACTCCGACTGGACGGTGCTCACTCACTCTAACCTCACACTCAGTCTGGACGGTGCTCAGTCACTCTCCCCTCACACTCCGACTGGACGGTTCTCACTCACTCACTCCTCACACTCCGACTGGACGGTGCTCACTCACTCTAACCTCACACTCAGTCTGGACGGTGCTCACTCACTCTCCCCTCGCACTCCCACTGGACGGTGCTCACTCGCTCTCCCCTCGCACTCCCACTGGATGGTGCTCACTCGCTCTCCCCTCGCACTCCGACTGGACGGTGCTCACTCGCTCTCCCCTCGCACTCCGACTGGACGGTGCTCACTCGCTCTCCCCTCGCACTCCGACTGGACGGTGCTCACTCGCTCTCCCCTCGCACTCGGACTGGACGGTGCTCACTCGCTCGCCCCTCGCACTCGGACTGGACGGTGCTCACTCGCTCGCCCCTCGCACTCGGACTGGACGGTGCTCACTCGCTCTCCCCTCGCACTCGGACTGGACGGTGCTCACTCACTCACTCCTCACACTCTGGACGGTACCATCACTCAGAGTGCACAATGCCTCTTTTAAAAAATTGTCGAGACCTTTTTATGAAAATGCTGAGTTTTTTTATTCTGCTGAAGATTACGGAGTGTAAAGGACATACAGCAGCCGCCGGACATCACGTCAGAGACACCACTTGAGCTTGTATCCTTGAATCATCTTTATCTACATCGTTAAATGCAGTCTCGCGTATGACGCAGGCTCCCTCTTAAAGTCACACCCCCACGGCTGGTCAGTCTCATCCCACCACCCGCGATTGAGAAACACCCCTTACCACCTCCGTGGAATCGTGAGCAATGAGACGGGGCGGCTGGAGTGAGGCGGGGGGAGGGGAGTTTGCTGCGGTGGATGCTGCTGGTCACAGCGCTCTGCTGCAACATGGTGGCAGCGGGGCCAGCCGTCGGTTGCCCTCGGTTTGTCCCTTTAGGGTGGGGGGTGGTGGGGGGGGGGCAGTGGGTGGTCGGGGAGATGCGATGGAGGCGGGGAAAGTGAAGCTGCTCAGCAACCCCAGGGCTGCCGGCTGCAATGAGGTGCATTCCTGGGTGGGTGCTCCATCATCTGACACGCCTGCCACGCTCCGGCCAACGCGCCCGTCCTTGTGATGCCCGGCCTTCCGACACCCAATCAGTGGCAGAGAAAATGACTCGTTCCCAATCGGATGCCGCTCGACTGTCAGCCGTTCCCGCCCTCCACCCCCCCATGAACCCCCCTCCCCGAGCCCCTCTTTTTCAACCAGGTGTACACGAAATATTGAAAATAAGCTCAAAAGAAAATGACCCCACACAAAACAAAGACAAGCCAGCGTTTGTAAACGTGCCGACGATTTCCGGCCAGGGTGGGGCGCGTGGCTGAGAGCCGGAGATTGACCTTCAGTTCTCCAGGAGCCCAGGTTGATCCCAGAGGGTGGGCAACCCTGGTCACGCCACCTGTCCACACCCTTCACCATCCGCCCCCTCCCCACCCCCCCACTGCCCTCAGGGATGTCCCTCCGGCGTACCGGAGAGAGCTACACGCCGCCCAAAGGGGAGTCTTGCATTCACATGGCACCTTTCGCAGCCTCGAGACGCCTCCCACCCCCGACCCTCATCCCCCCTCCCCCCCCCACCACCCCCAACCCCACGAAGCTCCTCGCAACCGATGGTGGCACCACGGCGACCCCATTTGCACCAAACACGGTCCTGGCTTTGGTCACGTCGGCCAAGGGGTCAATAGCGGGGCCCCCCAGGACGCCGGGTACAACTCCGCCTCCCCCCACCACCACCCCGCCCCCCCCCCAACTCTTCTTCCTCCTGGCGTCCGTTTGGATCTCGAGTGAACAGGAGGCAAAGAAGCCAGTCCCGCGATGGCGCCCACAGCGACGGGAGCAGGAGGCGAGTACAGAAAGAACGCGGTGAGTGGGTTTTCCGAATGCCAATTCTTCCTGAAGGCGGAAGCCAGGAATACATTTAGGCCCCCCTACCCCGTTTTTTAAAAATTTAGGTTGATGTCCTCCGAAAGTACAGAACGCCGGCGTGGGTTGGGGAGGAAGAGGAAGTCTTCTTGCAGGGGTTATAACATCACAAGATGTCCTCCAAAAGTACAGAACACCGGCGTGGGTTGGAGGGGAGGGGGTGCAGAGGAAGAGAGCAAGTCCTCTTGCAGGGGTCATAACATCGCAGTGATGTTTACGTGTCATGTTAATCGGGCGAGCGGTATAAACTGCAGCCGGGAAACTGGCGCTCATCCGGACCTCTGCTGCCTGCACATCCCCTTCCCTCGCAACAAACCACACACCTGACCCCCACCACACCGCACACCCCCCTCCCCCACCTCACGCTCCCTGACCGGCTCCCAGCCAGGTTCCTGCCTCAATTTTCAAACACCCATCCTTGCTTTCCAATTCCTCCAACCCCTCCCAGCCCACCACTCCTCACCTCCGGAATATCCTCCACAGCTTCTCCAACGCCGACCTCTCGAGCTTTCCTCCCCACCTCCCCCCAAACAGATTTGAATCGCTCCACCAACGGCGGCCGTGCCTGGGCCCCCGCGTTCCGGAATTCCCCTCCCTAAAGCCCTCTGCACAACCCCCCCCCAAAACCCCCAGCCATCACTCCTTTAAGAGGCTCCTTAAAACCTATGCTCCTCCCCCGCTCCCCCCCACCACACCCCCCACCCCAGCTTTCACTCGCCTGCCCGAGGGCCTCCTCTGCCTGGCCCAGTGTCCTGTTTTGCTCGGTAACAGTCTTGCGAAGGCACCAAAAGGTGCCAAACGAATGCAAGTTGTTGTTGTTTTTGTTGCTGTTGCCTGTCGCGCCGCATGTTGCTCACCACAGCGAGGCGAAGTCAAAGCGGACCTTGAGCAGGTATCTCATGTGGACCTGCGTCGGGTTGTAGACCACGTACTCGTTGTAGTTCAGGGTGTAGCCGTTCAGGTTCTCCACCCCCGTCTCCGTCCCAGGGCCCATGGGAACCAGTGCGCCGTTACTGCAGGAGGTGGGGGGAGTCGAGGGGAGGCGAGACGGGGAAGGCCGAGGGGAGGCGAGACGGGGAAGGCCGAGGGGAGGCGAGACGGGGAAGGCCGAGGGGAGGCGAGACGGGGAAGGCCGAGGGGAGGCGAGACGGGGAAGGTCGAGGGGAGGCGAGACGGGGAAGGTCGAGGGGAGGCGAGACGGGGAAGGTCGAGGGGAGGCGAGACGGGGAAGGTCGAGGGGAGGCGAGACGGGGAAGGTCGAGGGGAGGCGAGACGGGGAAGGTCGAGGGGAGGCGAGACGGGGAAGGTCGAGGGGAGGCGAGACGGGGAAGGTCGAGGGGAGGCGAGACGGGGAAGGTCGAGTGGAGGCGGGGAGGTCGAGGGGAGGCGTGAGGGGAGACAGGGAAGGTTGAGGGGAGGGGAGGCAGGAGGGGTCCGAGGGGAGGCGAAGTGAGTGGGCAGGGTGGGGGCCAAGGGGAGCAGGACAGAGGGCGGCCAAGGGGAGGGGGCATGGTCGAAGGGGGAGGGACAGGTAGAAAACAGCAGGGTGGGGGGGGGTGGGGGAAAGAGAGAGAGAAAGAGAAAAAAAAACACAAAAACAACAGGTTAAAAGGAAAACGGGAGCGGGGAATTCCAGCTACAAGATCCGCCGGGAAGCATAACCTCAGCAAATCTGGCAGAAAATCCATAAACTCCTCGCGGTCACGGAGATTGTCTCCTGTCACGGAGCGAAGGGGGTGTCCGACTGGGCTGTGACACCACATTGGCGCTCTCTTTTCAAAATGGCGGCAATGTTGCAAAGTGCATCAGCCTACCTGCGCACAGCAAGATCCCACAAGCAGCGGAGCCCATCAACCGAGCGCTTTTTCCAATCGCTCGGGCCGAGGGTTGAAACGTTGGGCCAGGATACGCTTTCCTCTCATCCTTTATTCTTTCCTGGGACGTGGGCGTCGCTGGCGAGGCCCTAGGGTTTCCTGCCCACCCCTTAATTGCCCCTCGATCCCAGTGCCTTGGTCGGCCATTTCGACCGAGGGGCAGGTAACAGTTGACCATATTGGCTGTCCTATGACAAGTGCAGCCGAGCGCATGCCTGGGAGTTTGGTGAGTGGGGGAGTTCGATGAGGAGGGGTAGGAGGCCTTCCTTAATTTCTGCTTTTTCTAACTTTTTTGCCCTGTAAAGAATTGGTTCTTACTCTACGACAGGGAAAGGAGCTAGCTGTTTGGTGAGTAACTAGTAACTGGTTAACATCTATTCTATTTTAAAGGTTTAAAATAGTACAGGAACAGGTGGTAAGGTTAACAAGATACATAAAAAAGGTGAACAATTAAGTAATACAGCTAAGTAGTTAATTAAGTCACATTAAGGACGGCAGGACAGGTGATATGTCATGGCTGCAGCATGTGGGTATTCCTGGAGGCCACTGTGATCCAGGGCAAACATGCCTGCTCTAAGCTTTGCGGCTCCAGGAACTTCAGCTCAAGATTCATTGAGCTGGAGGCCGAACTGCAGACACTACAGCACATCAGGGACAAGGGAAAGCTACCCGGATGCTTTGTACCAAGAGGCAAGTCACACCCCTTAGGATAGGGTCTTCAGATTTGGTCAGTGGTCAGGGACAAGAGGGTGTGACTGCAAGTGAGGCTGGTTAGGGGACCCAGAGGGCAGCAGTGCAGCAGCTTTAGCCTCTGCAATTGTCCAGTGAGGAAGGGGGGGCGGGGGGGTGCGCATGTGAGGTTCTCACAGCTTGTTTGGATATGAGTAGGGGCTGCAGGGCGAATGAGCTAACTGGCCATGGCACCATGGTACAGGAAGCCTTTCAAGAGGGGGAAGCAAAAGCTTAGTTGTCAGAGACAGAGGGTGATGACAGAAGGATGCTTTAGTGACTGGAAGCCAGTGTCCAGTGGCGTACCACAGGGATCTGTGCTGGGTCCCCTATTATTTGTCGTTTATATAAATGACATAGATGACTATGTGAGGGGTAGGATTAGTAAGTTTGCAGATGACACAGAGATTGGCTGGGTGGTTAACTGTGAGGTTGAGTGTCTTGGGCTACAGGAAGATATAGACGGGATGGTCTAATGGGCCGATAAGTGGCAGATGGAATTTAACCCTGAAAAGTGTGAGGTGAGACACTTTGGAAGGAGTAACTTGACAAGGAAGTATTCAATGAATGGCATGGCACTAGGAAGTTCTGAGGAACGAAGGGACCTTGGCGTGTGTGTCCATAGATCTCTGAAGGTGGAGGGGCATGTTAGTGGGGTGGTGAAAAAGGCATATGGGACACTTGCCTTTATCAATCGAGGCATAGATAGGGAGGTCATGTTGGAGTTGTATAGAACCTTGGTGAGGCCACAGCTGGAGTACTGTGTGCAGTTCTGGTCGCCACATTATAGGAAGGATGTGATTGCACTGGAGGGGGTGCAGAGGAGATTCACCAGGATGTTGCCTGGGATGAAACATTTAAGTATTGAAGAGAGGTTGGACAGACTTGGGTTGTTTTCGTTGGAGCAGAGAAGACTGAGGGGCGACCCGATCGAGGTGTACAAGATTATGAGGGGCACGGACAGGGTGGATAGGGAGCAGCTGTTCCCCTTAGTTGAAGGGTCAGTCACGAGGGGGACACAAGTTCAAGGTGAGGGGCAGAATGTTTAGGGGGGGATGTGAGGGAAAAACATTTTTACCCAGAGGGTGGTGAGGGTCTGGAATGCGCTGCCTGGGAGGGTGGTGGAGGCAGGTTGCCTCACAACCTTTAAAAAGTACCTGGATGAGCACTTGGCACGTCACGACATTCAAAGGCTACAGGGCCGAGCGCTGGTCAATGGGGTTAGGTAGGTAGGTAGGTCAGGTGTTTCTCACGTGTCGGTGCAGACTCGATGGGCCGAAGGGCCTCTTCTGTGCCGTGTGTGATTCTGTGATTCTGTGAATGTAGCGGTAGTGGGGGGCAGTATGGCGAGGGGGACTGGCGCTGTTCTCTGCAGCAAAGAGCGAGAGTCCAGGCAGCCGTGTTGCCTGCCCCACCGCCAGGGCTCGGACGTCTGCTGAGGGCTGGAGAGGAAATTGCAGTGGGAGCGGGGAGGATCCAGCCGCAGTCCATGTCGGTACCAAAGATACTGAGCCTTTAGTTTTGTCCTTGTATTATTTTGGTAACCTCTGGGCTTATCTGTTGATTTAGTCTTAGATTTGTTCTCTCTGGCCCTTCCTGTTTATAAGTTCCCACATTAATACCTATCTCTCTTGCCTTGTCCCTACCCAGTTTTGATCCTTTGCCCCCCCCCCCCGCCACCCCATTCAGTCTAAAATCCTCTCTACTTCCCGAGTAGAGATAAAATTAGGAAAGCAGTTCTGCATAGACAGCATGAGGAGCTAGGCACTACATTAAAAAGTAGAACCTCAAAAGGTAAAACAGTCTCTGAGTTAGCCATGTGCCAATTGGCATGGGGTACATAAAATTAGAGAGATGAATGCGTGGCTCAAAGACTTGCGTGGGGGGGGTCGGGGGGGGGGAAGTGGGTTCCAGTTTTAGGGCATTGGCACCAGCGCTGGGGGAAAAGGGGGCTATACCGCCGGGACGGTCTCCACCCGCACCGTGCTGGGACCAGTTTTTCTAGCGAGCCACGTAACTCAGGAAGTAGAGAGGATTTTAAACTGAATAGTGGGGGGGGGGGGGGGGGCAAAGGGTCAAACAGAGTAAAGAGTAGAGACACGGCAAGGGAGAGAGGAGTTAATGTGGGAACATATTAACAGGAAGGGCCAGAGAGAACAAATCTAAGACTAAATCAAAAGATAAGGCTGGAGGTTAGCAAAATAATATAAAAGGACAAAACTAAAGGCTCAGTATCTGAATGCACAAAGCATCCGAAACAAAACGGATGGACTGATGGCACAGATACAAATAAATAAGTACGGCCTGGTAGCCATTAAAGAGATATGGCTGCGAGATGACAAGGGGAATTGAATATAAAAGGAGGGAGGTTATGCTTCGGTGGTACAGGGCACTGGTGAGACCACACCTGGAGCACTGTGTACAGTATTAGTCTCCTTATTTAAGGAAGGATGTAAATGCATTGGATGCCATTCAGCGAATACTAGACTCACACCAGGGATGGGCAGCCTGTCGTATGAGGGAAGGTTGGACAGGCCGGGCTTGTGTCCGCTGGAGTTTAGAAGAGTGAGAGGCGACTCGATTGAAACGTATAAGATCCTGAGGGGGTCTGGACAGGGTGGATGTGGAGAGGCTGTTTCCTCTTGTGGGAGAATCTAGAACTTGGCGGTGGTGGGGGGGGTCACTGTTTAAAAATAAGGGGGGTCGCCCATTTAGGACGGAGACGGGGAGAAATTTTTCCTCTCAGAGGGCGGCGAGTCTTTGGAAATCTCTTCCTCGAAAGGCGGTGGGAGCAGAGTCCTGGAATATTTTTAAAGCGGAGCGAGATAGATTCTTGATTAACAAGGGGGTGAAAGGTTATCGGGGTGGAGGGGAGGGGGGAGGGGCGGGTCGTCGACGGGAATGTGGGGCTGAGGTTACAATCTCATTGAATGGCGGAGTGGCCGACTCCTGCTCCTGATTCGTAACGTGCGTGCGGTATGATGTGAGGCTGAATAAATTGGGCCAGTACAGGATGGAGTTGAGAAGAACGAGAGGCGATCTCGTTGAAACCTGCAGGTTTCTGAAGGGGAAGGGTGGGGGGGTTCGACAGGGTGGACGCTGAGAGACGGTTCCCGCTGGTCAGGGGACCTAAAACACCGGGGGGGGGGGGGGTAGTGGTGAGGGGGGGTTGGCGGTGGATGGGGCACAGTCTTGGGATGAGGGGAGCAGACATTTTGGGGACTGAGACGAGGTGAAGTTTCTTCACTTTGTGGGGGGCGGGGGGGGAAATCTTTGGGGTTCTCCAACCCCAGGGGGTTGCAGATGACCCATCGTTGATGACATTTGAGGGCTGGACGGACAGAGGGAGCCATTGCGGGAGGGGTGGGGGGGGTGGGTTGGTGAATCCTTGGTGTTCTCCACCCCAGGGGATTGCAGATGACCCATCGTTGAAGACATTCGAGGGCTGGACGGACAGAGGGAACCATTGCGGGAGGGGTGGGGTGGGGGGGGTTGCAGGAAAGTGGAGTTGAAGGCCGACATCAGTCACGTGATGGTCTGGAATGGCGAAGCAGGCTTGACCGGGCCGGAGAGGCCGCTCCTGCTTCTCAGTTCTGGCGCTGGAGCCTGGGGTAGGCCAGGACGGGTAAGGATGGCAGATTCCCTTCCCCGAAAGGGACATTCGTGAACCAGATGGGGTTGTTTGTTTTGTTGGTTTTTTTTTTAAAACGACCGGTCGCCATAGTCACCGTGAGGGAAGTTCCAGATTTAACTTAAATTCCAACGGCTCGCTCGCCGTGGTGAGATTCCAACCAGGGCCTCTGGATTGCTAGTCCGGCGATATTACCGCGAGGCTGCCATCTCCTTGTGCTGCGCAGAGCTTGGTGGGGGGGTGGGGGGGGGGAACAGCCCCATCCACCTCCCCCAAAGTTGTCCTTCAAAATGGCGGCCATGGGATTTTGGCCTCAAGGCCACCAAGCAGGAGGGCTCGAAGGCCTCGTCCAAAAGGCGGCACCTCCGGCGGCAGCGGCACGGTGCCAGCACCGGGAGGGTCGGTCCAGGCCTCACCCTCGAGGCCCCCGAGACCCGCGGGGAGGGGGGGGGGGAGGGTGCTGGAGCCCGCGACCTCTGAACCGCTCAAGCGAGGGGCGCTCAAGCGCTACCGGCTGAGGCGCAACCTGATGCCAGAAGGACTGCCCTTGTCCCTCTTCCAAAAGTGGCCGGGTGGGCGTTTAAAGACAACTCGAGGGTGGGCAGAGCGAGGGTCCCGCGGTTTATTGACACGCCGCAGGGAGATGAGGTCAGAGGGGAGAACAGTGGAGGTCGGGGGGGGAGAACAGTGGGTTGGGGAAGCAGCCGCAGCAGAAGGCGAGGTCAGGGGGCAGATGACTTGGCTTGCTGAGGACATGGCGCCCCGAGCTCGGGGGTACTTACAGCTCGATGTTGCTTTTAGGGTCCGGGGCTATCCTGCCCAAGCCCATGGTGCTGTCCTTCCCGGGGGGCAGTTTATCACCGTCGTAGTCGGCGACCAGAAGCTTGTTACACTCACCGAGGGCCACCTGAGAGGGGACAAGAGGTCATTAAACAATGCAGCCACAATTAGAATACGAGGGCAGTTTATACATAGAATAACAGATACCCGGGAGTGAGTTACAGGCTGGAATCTAATCGAGGGGTTCGGGTGGTTTATATATAGAATAACAGATACCCGGGAGTGAGTTACAGGCTGGAATCTAATCGAGGGGTTCGGGTGGTTTATATATAGAATAACAGATACCCGGGAGTGAGTTACAGGCTGGAATCTAATTGAGGGGTTTGGGTGGTTTATATATAGAATAACAGATACCCGGGAGTGAGTTACAGACTGGAATCTAATCGAGGGGTTCGGGTGGTTTATATATAGAATAACAGATACCCGGGAGTGAGTTACAGGCTGGAATCTAATTGAGGGGTTCGGGTGGTTTATATATAGAATAACAGATACCCGGGAGTGAGTTACAGACTGGAATCTAATCGAGGGGTTCGGGTGGTTTATATATAGAATAACAGATACCCGGGAGTGAGTTACAGGCTGGAATCTAATCGAGGGGTTCGGGTGGTTTATATATAGAATAACAGATACCCGGGAGTGAGTTACAGACTGGAATCTAATCGAGGGGTTTGAGTGGTTTATATATAGAATAACAGATACCCGGGAGTGAGTTACAGACTGGAGTCTAATCGAGGGGTTCAGGTGGTTTATATATAGAATAACTGATACCCGGGAGTGAGTTACAGGCTGGAAACTAATTGAGGGGTTCGGGTGGTTTACATGTAGAATAACAGATACCAGGGAGTGAGTTACAGGCTGGAATCTAATCGAGGGGTTCGGGTGGTTTATATATAGAATAACAGATACCCGGGAGTGAGTTACAGGCTGGAATCTAATCGAGGGGTTTGGGTGGTTTATATATAGAATAACAGATACCCGGGAGTGAGTTACAGGCTGGAATCTAATCGAGGGGTTTGGGTGGTTTATACATAGAATAACAGATACCCGGGAGTGAGTTACAGACTGGAATCTAATCGAGGGGTTCGTGTGGTTATATAGAATAACAGATACCCGGGAGTGAGTTACAGGCTGGAATCTAATCGAGGGGTTCGGATGGTTTATATATAGAATAACAGATACCCGGGAGTGAGTTACAGGCTGGAATCTAATCGAGGGGTTCGGATGGTTTATATATAGAATAACAGATACCCGGGAGTGAGTTACAGACTGGAATCTAATCGAGGGGTTCAGGTGGTTTATATATAGAATAACAGATACCCGGGAGTGAGTTACAGGCTGGAAACTAATCGAGGGGTTCGGGTGGTTTATATGTAGAATAACAGATACCCGGGAGTGAGTTACAGGCTGGAATCTAATCGAGGGGTTCGGGTGGTTTATATATAGAATAACAGATACCCGGGAGTGAGTTACAGGCTGGAATCTAATAGAGGGGCTCGGATGGTTTATATATAGAATAACAGATAGCCGGGAGTGAGTTACAGGCTGGAATCTAATCGAGGGGTTCGGATGGTTTAATGCAGAAAATCCCCTCATTCCATACCTCACACAACAACAGCAGTCCGACGTTTTGTTCACGGGTGGCAAAGCAATAGTTGGCACTCTTGGAGGACATGTCGGCAAAATATATTCCCTTTCCAAACTGTGAGGGGAACAGGAAGAGAGAGAGAGAGAGAGAGAGAGAGGGAGAGAAATGTTTGACTGATTCGATAGCACAGTGCTGGACAGTGATTGTCCCGATTAAAGTAATACAACACGCTGAACACAATTACAGATGCACGAACAGAGCGCCTGACAGCCTGAGGTTAGCAAAGCTCTCCCCTCCTATATTATCGTCAGAATTAGCAGCAGGAGGAGGCCATTCAGCCTCTCGAGCCCGCTCCGCCATTCGATAAGATCGTGGCTGATATGATTGCCGCTTCAACTCCACTTTCCTGCCCATAACCCTCGACTCCCCCTGTCTAACTCGGCCTCGGATATATTCAGCGACCCGGCCTCCGCCACTCTCTTGGGGGGGGGGGGTGTGGAGAATCCCACAGACTGAGCCCCCCCACCCCCGACAGAAGAAATTCCTCCTCGTCTCCCTCTTCAATGGGAGACCCCCTCCCCCACCTTATTTTTAAACTGTGCCCCCCCACCCCACCCTCGTTCTAGCTCCCCCCCCCACGAGGGGAAAACATCCTCTCAGCATCCATCCTGTCAAACCCCCTCTCCCCCACTCAGGATCCTATCTGTCTCAATAAGATCCCCTCTCGTTCTTCTAAACCCCATTGAGTACCGGCCCAACCTGCTTAACCTTTCCCCATAAGACAAACCCTCCCCTTCATCCCAGGAATCAGCCGAGTGAACATTCTCCCAACGGCTCCCAGTGCAAGTGTGTCCCTCCTTAAGTAAGGAGGCCGGAGCTGTACACAGTGCTCTTGGCACAATCTCACCTACACCCTGTACGTGGTGCAGCTCCTCTCCCCTATACGCGAGGCATTGACTGCCCCTTCAGCTCCTGCAGGCTGCACCCACTCTCCAGACGCCCGTCAGGTGTTTCCCCCGGTTGGGGGAGGGGGTGGAGAAACCCCCAGCGAGGGCTGGCAAAGGTGTGAGGATTGGGACAGGGAGGGGGATGTTCCACCCCCACCCCCCTCCCAGCCTGCTCCGCCATTCAACGGGACCAGGGGTCGATCCCGATCGTAACTCCACCCGTAATCCTTAATGTCCCTACCCAACGAAGATCCACCAGTCTTTTCAGTTCCTGAAATTTTCAACTGATGTCTACCGTCCCCTTTTTTTTTTTGAGGGTGGGTGAGCAGGCAGGGCCGGGGAAAGATTAAAAGAAAAAAAAGAGATCCCTCCCACCAGGATCTTCGAGATTCTGCCCCCTTGTCCTGGGCTCTCTCCCGCAGAGGATACTCTCTATCTACCTCATCAATTCCTTACGCACCTCGATCGGATCACTCCTTAATGATTTGGACTCCAGGCAATGCAAGCTGCATAAATAATCAGGCTGCCACCATGTCGCATATGAAAGCAGTTCTCCCCATCTCCTGCCCTCCCCCCACCCCACCTTATTTAGCCGTGCCCCATCAACGATGCATGTTCAGGAGCGGTAACCCTGGTCTGCTTCTCCCTCTCCTCCCTAACTCAGCATTGCTCCAAGTCAATAGCTGCTTACCCCTTGTCATGAAGCTATTAACGTATGTAACATGATTGGAAAATATTTTTCTTTTAAAATAGAGGTTTAGTCTGTGGGTGTGTCTTAATTGGATTAAAGTCAGCTAGTCTGGGTGCTTTGATGTGTACTGGTTTTGAGATGTAAGAGAGGTAGCGCACATTTGCACTTTCTTGAATAGAGCGTACAAGAAGTGGGCTGAAATCTGGCACCTCGCTAGCAAAGACCGAGCAAAATGTTTACATTATTAATAAAATAGGTGCTACAAAAGGGGTTTATTGTTAGAAGAGGTGGAGTTCAAAGAAGCTGGTGATACAATGGGAATTTACATTCAATGAGATGTGCTGGATATAAACGATAGCAGTTTTTGTGTGTGCAGGGCACCGGCATTGTAGGAACAGAGCAGCTGTAAACCTCCACCGTGCCTCCACTGGGACCGAAGTGAAAGGAACCTCATTTTGAATTCGTAAGGTGAAAATGCTTTGCCTGGTGTCTGGTTAAGTCTGTGGGTTGCTGTTGCCTTAATGGAGATTAGTCTGGGAATGTGTTAAAAGTTATGATAGTAGTAATTTGTAGCCATGTGTATATCTATTTTAACCTGTGTAAGTTAATAAAATGTTTCATTTAGTTTAATATAAAACCTCTCGGGAACAGGTGGTCTGATTCCTAAATTTAGAGCTGCCATCTCAAACATAGCGCTTAAAAATATAGGTTATGACAGTTGTTTAAAGTTTCCCTCTGGGATTATTTTTAAATAACTCCACTTTACCAATCTGCTGTCTCATAATGGTGGAGATTCCACAGATTGAGGAGGGGACTGGGTGGGGGGTGGCAAGGCCATGGAGTGGGACTTATCCGACGTCCAGTACTGGGCTGAACAGAAATTTCCTCCGATTAAATATTGGGGAGGCTGAAGCCATTGTTTTCGACCCCTGCTCCGAACTCTGTTGCCCTAGATACCGGCTCCATCGCGTTCTCTGGAAACAGTCTGATATTAAGCCAGTCTGCTCGCAACTCTGATGTCACAGCTGACTCCCAGACCGGCTTCCGACCTCATATCCCCACCATCGACAAGGCAGCCCATTTCCAGCTCTGTCGCCTCGCCCGACTTCACCCCCTCAACTCGGCTCATCCTCTGCTGAAGCCCTCGTCCGCCGCCTTCGTCACCTCCAGACTGGACTATCCCCAACCCGCTCCCAGCTGCTCTCCCAGCGTCCCCACCGTCTGTAAACTTCAGCCCCGTCCAAAACTCTGTTGCCCCCTCCCCTGTCCTAACTCACACCGAATCCCGCTCCATGGCATTGCCACGCCCCCCACCCCCTCAATCTCTGGAATCCCCTCCACCCCACCCGAACTCCCCAAGATCTCCGCGCTCCTCCAACTCCAGCCTCTCGAGTGTTACCACCCCACCCCACCCCCCCCGGCCCCCCAAACATATTAATCGCACTGCCATCGGCAGCCATGCCTTCAGCTGACTGGGCCCTGAGCTCTGGAATTCCCTCCCTAAACATCTCCGCCTCTCAACCTCACTCTCCTCCTTTAAGACGTTCCTTAAAACCGACCTCCTTGACTGAGCTTTTGGACCATCTTCCCTCTGCCTTTTTACGTGGCTCACTGTCAAGCTTGGTTTTGTAACGCTCCTGTGAAGCACCTTATGATGCTTCATTCTGTTAAAGGTGCTCTATAAATATAGCCTGTTGTGGCCGTGAGTGTATCGGACAGCCTCCATGCGAGGGACTATCCCTTTAACAGCAAGTGTGGTCCCAGTCTGAGTGGGTGTCCCTTTAACAGTGAGTGTGGCTCCAGTGTGAGGGACTGTCCCTTTAACAGTCAGTCTATCAGTTAGCCCCAGCATGAGAGAATGTCCGTTTAAGGGTCAGTGAATCAGTTAGCCCCGGCACAAGGGAATGGCCCCTTAAGAGTCAGTGTATCAAATAGCCCCGGCATGAGAGAATGTCCCTTTCAGAGTCAGTGTATCAGATAGACCCGGATGAGAGAATGTCCCTTTAAGAGTCAGTGTATCAGATAGCCCTGGATGAGGGAATGTCCCTTTAAGGTCAGTGTTATCAGATAAAGGGACATTCCCTCATGCCGGAGTTATCTGATAACACTGACCTTAAAGGGACATTCCCTCATCCAGGGCTATCTGATACACTGACTCTTAAAGGGACATTCTCTCATCCGGGTCTATCTGATACACTGACTCTGAAAGGGACATTCTCTCACGCCGGGGCTAACTGATTCACTGACCCTTAAAGGGACATTCCCTCATGCCGGAGTTAAGGGTCAGTGAATCAGTTAGCCCCGGCGTGAGAGAATGTCCCTTTCAGAGTCAGTGTATCAGATAGACCCGGATGAGAGAATGTCCCTTTAAGAGTCAGTGTATCAGATAGCCCTGGATGAGGGAATGTCCCTTTAAGGTCAGTGTTATCAGATAACTCCGGCATGAGGGAATGTCCCTTTAAGGGTCAGTGAATCAGTTAGCCCCGGCGTGAGAGAATGTCCCTTTCAGAGTCAGTGTATCAGATAGACCCGGATGAGAGAATGTCCCTTTAAGGTCAGTGTTATCAGATAACCCCGGCGTGAGAGAATGTCCTTTTAAGGGTCAGTGTATCAGATAGACCCAGATGAGAGAATGTGCCTTTAAGAGTCAGTGTATCAGATAGTTCCGGCATCGTGAGGGAATGTCCCTTTAAGAATCAATGTATCAGATAGCCCCAGATGAGGGAATGTCCTTTTAAAGGTCAGTGTTATCAGACAGCCCTGGTGTGAGGGAATGTCCCTTTAAGGGTCAGTGTTATCAATCAGCCCCGGCGCAAGGAATGTCCCTTTAAGGGTCAGTGTTATCGGATAGCCCCGGATAAGGGAATGTCCCTTTAAGGCCAGTGTTATCAGATAGCCCCAGCGTGAGGGAATGTCCCTTTAAGGCCAGTGTTATCAGATAGCCCCGGCGCGAGGGAATGTCCCTTTAAGGCCAGTGTTATCAGATAGCCCCGGCATGAGGGAATGCCCCTTTAAGGGTCAGTGTTATCAGACAGCCCCGGCGTGAGGGAATGCCCCTTTAAGGGTCAGTGTTATCAGACAGCCCCGGCGTGAGGGAATGTCCCTTTAAGGGTCAGTGTTATCAGACAGCCCCGGCGTGAGGGAATGTCCCTTTAAGGGTCAGTGTTATCAGACAGCCCCGGTGCGAGAGAGATCCCAGCTGTAAAGTTGCCGGCAGTGCAGGAGGTTGCTCTGCCGTCACCGCGGTGCTGACTCACCATGTAGCCGGTGACAGGAGCCTCGGGAGGGGCAATTCGCAGCCCCTGCTTCAGGATGCTCACCCAGTTGGATAGGCGTGAGCCGTGCCACAGCAGCTGCCTGAGAGAGAAGGGGGTGGACAGAAAGAGCGTCAAGAGTTGAAGGTGATGGGGGGGTGGGGGGGGTACGGCCACGCAGAATCCGGACCTGCCGAAATCCCGGCGTGGGGACCACCTCCGGCTGTGCCCCTGAAACGACAAAACCAACACCCCAGCGCACACACTCTCTCCCCGTCTCGATTTCTCCCTCCCCCAAAACCTTGTGGCTCCCGCCAACACCGAGATCCACGCACTTGCCACCCAGCAGCCGACCCATGGGGTTCACTGCTCGCTAGTCACGGAGTGGTGGGGGGGGTGATTTGGCATGAGTTCAAATCCCATGGTGGGTGGGGGGGCGGGGAGCGTACAGCGGATCGAGAATTTGAATTCTCGTCTTGAGAATCGCCGAAGATTTTCATGCTGCACCGATCGGGACAAATGCAAGAATGCCAAATTTCACAGGGGAGCAGCAACAATTCATACCGCAAGAGAAAAGGGTGGCGATTGGCAACGAGTCGATTGGCTGAATGGTCGAGGCGTTGCCGTGGAGAACGCACCGGGGAATGACTGTGCCCCAACCCCCCCCAACGCTTTTAATCAGAAAAACGTGCAATGCTTGGACAGGTAGCTTTTGGCTCCAGACGACAGGTCCCTGTACATGAATACACGCCAACAGCATTTCTCTTCTGTCAGCAACGCTCAGGTTCAGTACCACCCCAAGCGACCGAGCATTATATAAAACAATCTGGAAATAAAACTCTGGTGTCAGTAATAGCGGCAGCAGGGGGGCTGCTGAACAGATATCTCCCTGAGGGAGAGGGGACTGAGAGACACCAGTCAGTGTACAGATATCTCCCTGAGAGAGTGAGGGGACTGAGAGACACCAGTCAGTGTACAGATATCTCCCTGAGAGAGAGGGGGACTGAGAGACACCAGTCAGTGTACAGATATCTCCCTGAGAGAGAGGGGACTGAGAGACACCAGTCAGTGTACAGATATCTCCCTGAGAGAGAGGGGGGAACTGAGAGACACCAGTCAGTATACAGATATCTCCCTGAGAGAGAGGGGGGGGACTGAGAGACACCAGTCAGTGTACAGATATCTCCCTGAGAGAGAGGGGACTGAGAGACACCAGTCAGTGTACAGATATCTCCCTGAGAGGGGGACTGAGAGACACCAGTCAGTGTACAGATATCTAGCTGAGAGAGAGGGGGGGACTGAGAGACACCAGTCAGTGTACAGATATCTCCCTGAGGGAGAGGGGGGTACTGAGAGACACCAGTCAGTGTACAGATAGCTCCCTGAGGGAGAGGGGACTGAGAGACACCAGTCTATGTACAGACATCACCCTGAGAGAGAGGGGGACTGAGAGACACCAGTCAGTGTACAGATATCTCCCTGAGGGACAGGGGACTGAGAGACACCAGTCAGTGTACAGATATCTCCCTGAGGGAGAGAGGACTGAGAGACACCAGTCAGTGTACAGATATCTCCCTGAGGGAGAGAGGACTGAGAGACACCAGTCAGTGTAGAGATAGCTCCCTGAGGGAGAGGGGACTGAGAGACACCAGTCAGTGTACAGATATCACCCTGAGAGAGAGAGGACTGAGAGACACCACTAAGTGTACAGATATCTCCCTGAGGGACAGGGGACTGAGAGACACCAGTCAGTGTACAGATATCGCCCTGAGGGAGAGGGGACTGAGAGACACCACTAAGTGTACAGATATCTCCCTGAGGGAGAGGGGGGAAACTGAGAGACACCAGTCAGTGTACAGATATCTCCCTGAGAAAGGGACGACTGAGAGACAGCAGTCAGTGTACAGATAGCTCCCTGAGGGAGAGGGGGGAACTGAGAGACACCAGTCAGTGTACAGATATCTCCCTGAGACAGAGGGGACTGAGAGACACCAGTCAGTGTACAGATATCTCCCTGAGAGAGAGGGGGGGTACTGAGAAACAACAGTCAGTGTACAGATATCTCCCTGAGAGAGAGGGGACTGAGAGACACCAGTCAGTGTACAGATATCTCCCTGAGAGAGAGGGGCGACTGAGAGACACCAGTCAGTGTACAGATATCTCCCTGAGAGAGGGAGGGGACTGAGAGACAACAGTCAGTGTACAGATATCTCCCTGAGAGAGAAGGGGCTGAGAGACACCAGTCAGTGTACAGATATCTCCCTGAGAGAGAGAGAGGGGACTGAGAGACACCAGTCAGAGTACAGATATCTCCCTGAGAGAAGGGGGGACTGAGAGACACCAGTCAGTGTACAGATATCTCCCTGACAGAGAGGGGACTGAGAGACACCAGTCAGTGTACAGATATCTCCCTGAGAGAGGGAGGACTGAGAGACACCAGTCAGTGTACAGATATCTCCCTGAGAGAGAGGGGACTGAGAGACACCAGTCTATGTACAGATATCACCCTGAGAGAGAGGGGGACTGAGAGACACCAGTCAGTGTACAGATATCTCCCTGAGGGACAGGGGACTGAGAGACACCAGTCAGTGTACAGATATCTCCCTGAGAGAGAGGTGGACTGAGAGACACCAGTCAGTGTACAGATATCACCCTGAGAGAGAGGGGGACTGAGAGACACCAGTCAGTGTACAGATATCTCCCTGAGAGAGAGGGGAGTGAGAGACACCAGTCAGTGTACAGATATCTCCCTGAGAGAGAGGGGACTGAGAGACACCAGTCAGTGTACAGATATCTCCCTGAGAGGGGGACTGAGAGACACCAGTCAGTGTACAGATATCTCCCTGAGAGAGAGGGGGGGACTGAGAGACACCAGTCAGTGTACAGATATCTCCCTGAGGGAGAGGGGGGTACTGAGAGACACCAGTCAGTGTACAGATAGCTCCCTGAGGGAGAGGGGACTGAGAGACACCAGTCTATGTACAGATATCACCCTGAGAGAGAGGGGGACTGAGAGACACCAGTCAGTGTACAGATATCTCCCTGAGAGAGAGGGGACTGAGAGACACCAGTCAGTGTACAGATATCTCCCTGAGAGAGGGAGGACTGAGAGACACCAGTCAGTGTACAGATATCTCCCTGAGAGAGAGGGAACTGAGAGACACCAGTCAGTGTACAGATAGCTCCCTGAGGGAGAGGGGACTGAGAGACACCAGTCTATGTACAGATATCACCCTGAGAGAGAGGGGGACTGAGAGACACCAGTCAGTGTACAGATATCTCCCTGAGGGACAGGGGACTGAGAGACACCAGTCAGTGTACAGATATCTCCCTGAGAGAGAGGGGGACTGAGAGACACCAGTCAGTGTACAGATATCACCCTGAGAGAGAGGGGGACTGAGAGACACCAGTCAGTGTACAGATATCTCCCTGAGAGAGAGGGGAGTGAGAGACACCAGTCAGTGTACAGATATCTCCCTGAGAGGGGGACTGAGAGACACCAGTCAGTGTACAGATATCTCCCTGAGAGAGAGGGGGGTACTGAGAGACACCAGTCAGTGTACAGATAGCTCCCTGAGGGAGAGGGGACTGAGAGACACCAGTCTATGTACAGATATCACCCTGAGAGAGAGGGGGACTGAGAGACACCAGTCAGTGTACAGATATCTCCCTGAGGGACAGGGGACTGAGAGACACCAGTCAGTGTACAGATATCTCCCTGAGGGAGAGAGGACTGAGAGACACCAGTCAGTGTACAGATATCTCCCTGAGGGAGAGAGGACAGAGAGACACCAGTCAGTGTACAGATAGCTCCCTGAGGGAGAGGGGACTGAGAGACGCCAGTCAGTGTACAGATATCACCCTGAGAGAGAGAGGACAGAGAGACACCACTAAGTGTACAGATATCTCCCTGAGGGACAGGGGACTGAGAGACACCAGTCAGTGTACAGATATCGTCCTGAGGGAGAGGGGACTGAGAGACACCACTAAGTGTACAGATATCTCCCTGAGGGAGAGGGGGGAAACTGAGAGACACCAGTCAGTGTACAGATATCTCCCTGAGAGGGGGACTGAGAGACACCAGTCAGTGTACAGATATCTCCCTGAGAGAGAGGGGGGGACTGAGAGACACAGGTCAGTGTACAGATATCTCCCTGAGGGAGAGGGGGGTACTGAGAGACACCAGTCAGTGTACAGATAGCTCCCTGAGGGAGAGGGGACTGAGAGACACCAGTCTATGTACAGATATCACCCTGAGAGAGAGGGGGACTGAGAGACACCAGTCAGTGTACAGATATCTCCCTGAGAGAGAGGGGACTGAGAGACACCAGTCAGTGTACAGATATCTCCCTGAGAGAGGGAGGACTGAGAGACACCAGTCAGTGTACAGATATCTCCCTGAGAGAGAGGGAACTGAGAGACACCAGTCAGTGTACAGATAGCTCCCTGAGGGAGAGGGGACTGAGAGACACCAGTCTATGTACAGATATCACCCTGAGAGAGAGGGGGACTGAGAGACACCAGTCAGTGTACAGATATCTCCCTGAGGGACAGGGGACTGAGAGACACCAGTCAGTGTACAGATATCTCCCTGGGAGAGAGGGAACTGAGAGACACCAGTCAGTGTACAGATATCTCCCTGAGGGAGAGGGGGGTACTGAGAGACACCAGTCAGTGTACAGATAGCTCCCTGAGGGAGAGGGGACTGAGAGACACCAGTCTATGTACAGATATCACCCTGAGAGAGAGGGGGACTGAGAGACACCAGTCAGTGTACAGATATCTCCCTGAGAGAGAGGGAACTGAGAGACACCAGTCAGTGTACAGATATCTCCCTGAGGGACAGGGGACTGAGAGACACCAGTCAGTGTACAGATATCTCCCTGAGAGAGAGGGGGACTGAGAGACACCAGTCAGTGTACAGATATCACCCTGAGAGAGAGGGGGACTGAGAGACACCAGTCAGTGTACAGATATCTCCCTGAGAGAGAGGGGAGTGAGAGACACCAGTCAGTGTACAGATATCTCCCTGAGAGGGGGACTGAGAGACACCAGTCAGTGTACAGATATCTCCCTGAGAGAGAGGGGGGTACTGAGACACACCAGTCAGTGTACAGATAGCTCCCTGAGGGAGAGGGGACTGAGAGACACCAGTCTATGTACAGATATCACCCTGAGAGAGAGGGGGACTGAGAGACACCAGTCAGTGTACAGATATCTCCCTGAGGGACAGGGGACTGAGAGACACCAGTCAGTGTACAGATATCTCCCTGAGAGAGGGAGGACTGAGAGACACCAGTCAGTGTACAGATATCTCCCTGAGAGAGAGGGAACTGAGAGACACCAGTCAGTGTACAGATAGCTCCCTGAGGGAGAGGGGACTGAGAGACACCAGTCTATGTACAGATATCACCCTGAGAGAGAGGGGGACTGAGAGACACCAGTCAGTGTACAGATATCTCCCTGAGGGACAGGGGACTGAGAGACACCAGTCAGTGTACAGATATCTCCCTGAGAGAGAGGGGGACTGAGAGACACCAGTCAGTGTACAGATATCACCCTGAGAGAGAGGGGGACTGAGAGACACCAGTCAGTGTACAGATATCTCCCTGAGAGAGAGGGGAGTGAGAGACACCAGTCAGTGTACAGATATCTCCCTGAGAGGGGGACTGAGAGACACCAGTCAGTGTACAGATATCTCCCTGAGAGAGAGGGGGGTACTGAGAGACACCAGTCAGTGTACAGATAGCTCCCTGAGGGAGAGGGGACTGAGAGACACCAGTCTATGTACAGATATCACCCTGAGAGAGAGGGGGACTGAGAGACACCAGTCAGTGTACAGATATCTCCCTGAAGGACAGGGGACTGAGAGACACCAGTCAGTGTACAGATATCTCCCTGAGGGAGAGAGGACTGAGAGACACCAGTCAGTGTACAGATATCTCCCTGAGGGAGAGAGGACAGAGAGACACCAATCAGTGTACAGATAGCTCCCTGAGGGAGAGGGGACTGAGAGACACCAGTCAGTGTACAGATATCACCCTGAGAGAGAGAGGACAGAGAGACACCACTAAGTGTACAGATATCTCCCTGAGGGACAGGGGACTGAGAGACACCAGTCAGTGTACAGATATCGCCCTGAGGGAGAAGGGACTGAGAGACACCACTAAGTGTACAGATATCTCCCTGAGGGAGAGGGGGGAAACTGAGAGACACCAGTCAGTGTACAGATATCTCCCTGAGAGGGGGACTGAGAGACACCAGTCAGTGTACAGATATCTCCCTGAGAGAGAGGGGGGGACTGAGAGACACCAGTCAGTGTACAGATATCTCCCTGAGGGAGAGGGGGGTACTGAGAGACACCAGTCAGTGTACAGATAGCTCCCTGAGGGAGAGGGGACTGAGAGACACCAGTCTATGTACAGATATCACCCTGAGAGAGAGGGGGACTGAGAGACACCAGTCAGTGTACAGATATCTCCCTGAGAGAGAGGGGACTGAGAGACACCAGTCAGTGTACAGATATCTCCCTGAGAGAGGGAGGACTGAGAGACACCAGTCAGTGTACAGATATCTCCCTGAGAGAGAGGGAACTGAGAGACACCAGTCAGTGTACAGATAGCTCCCTGAGGGAGAGGGGACTGAGAGACACCAGTCTATGTACAGATATCACCCTGAGAGAGAGGGGGACTGAGAGACACCAGTCAGTGTACAGATATCTCCCTGAGGGACAGGGGACTGAGAGACACCAGTCAGTGTACAGATATCTCCCTGAGAGAGAGGGGGACTGAGAGACACCAGTCAGTGTACAGATATCACCCTGAGAGAGAGGGGGACTGAGAGACACCAGTCAGTGTACAGATATCTCCCTGAGAGAGAGGGGAGTGAGAGACACCAGTCAGTGTACAGATATCTCCCTGAGAGGGGGACTGAGAGACACCAGTCAGTGTACAGATATCTCCCTGAGAGAGAGGGGGGTACTGAGAGACACCAGTCAGTGTACAGATAGCTCCCTGAGGGAGAGGGGACTGAGAGACACCAGTCTATGTACAGATATCACCCTGAGAGAGAGGGGGACTGAGAGACACCAGTCAGTGTAAAGATATCTCCCTGAGGGACAGGGGACTGAGAGACACCAGTCAGTGTACAGATATCTCCCTGAGGGAGAGAGGACTGAGAGACACCAGTCAGTGTACAGATATCTCCCTGAGGGAGAGAGGACAGAGAGACACCAGTCAGTGTACAGATAGCTCCCTGAGGGAGAGGGGACTGAGAGACACCAGTCAGTGTACAGATATCACCCTGAGAGAGAGAGGACAGAGAGACACCACTAAGTGTACAGATATCTCCCTGAGGGACAGGGGACTGAGAGACACCAGTCAGTGTACAGATATCGCCCTGAGGGAGAGAGGACTGAGAGACACCACTAAGTGTACAGATATCTCCCTGAGGGAGAGGGGGGAAACTGAGAGACACCAGTCAGTGTACAGATATCTCCCTGAGAGAGGGAGGACTGAGAGACACCAGTCAGTGTACAGATAGCTCCCTGAGGGAGAGGGGGGAACTGAGAGACACCAGTCAGTGTACAGATATCTCCCTGAGACAGAAGGGACTGAGAGACACCAGTCAGTGTACAGATATCTCCCTGAGAGAGAGGGGGGGGACTGAGAAACAACAGTCAGTGTACAGATATCTCCCTGAGAGAGAGGGGACTGAGAGACACCAGTCAGTGTACAGATATCTCCCTGAGAGAGGGAGGGGACTGACAGACAACAGTCAGTGTACAGATATCTCCCTGAGAGAGAAGGGGCTGAGAGGCACCAGTCAGTGTACAGATACCTCCCTGACTGAGAGAGAGGGGACTGAGAGACACCAGTCAGAGTACAGATATCTCCCTGAGAGAAGGGGGGACTGAGAGACACCAGTCAGTGTACAGATATCTCCCTGACAGAGAGGGGACTGAGAGACACCAGTCAGTGTACAGATATCTCCCTGAGAGAGGGAGGACTGAGAGACACCAGTCAGTGTACAGATATCTCCCTGAGAGAGAGGGAACTGAGAGACACCAGTCAGTGTGCAGATAGCTCCCTGAGGGAGAGGGGACTGAGAGACACCAGTCTATGTACAGATATCACCCTGAGAGAGAGGGGGACTGAGAGACACCAGTCAGTGTACAGATACCTCCCTGAGGGACAGGGGACTGAGAGACACCAGTCAGTGTACAGATATCTCCCTGAGGGAGAGAGGACTGAGAGACACCAGTCAGTGTACAGATATCGCCCTGAGGGAGAGGGGACTGAGAAACACCACTAAGTGTACAGATATCTCCCTGAGAGAGGGAGGACTGAGAGACACCAGTCAGTGTACAGATATCACCCTGAGACAGAGGGGACTGAGAGACACCAGTCAGTGTACAGATATCGCCCTGAGGGAGAGGGAACTGAGAGACACCAGTCAGTGTACAGATAGCTCCCTGAGAGAGAGGGGACTGAGAGACACCAGTCAGTGTACAGATATCTCCTTGAGAGAGAGGGGACTGAGAGACACCAGTAAGTGTACAGATATCTCCCTGAGAGAGAGGGGGCTGAGAGACACCAGTCAGTGTACAGATATCTCCCTGAGAGAGAGGGGGCTGAGAGACACCAGTCAGTGTACAGATATCTCCCTGAGAGAGAGGGGACTGAGAGACACCAGTCAGTGTACAGATATCTCCCTGAGAGAGAGGGGGCTGAGAGACACCAGTCAGTGTACAGATATCTCCCTGAGAGAGAGGGGACTGAGAGACACCAGTCAGTGTACAGATATCTCCCTGAGGGAGAGGGGGTTACTGAGAGACACCAGTCAGTGTACAGATATCTCCCTGAGAGAGGGGGGGACTGAGAGACACCAGTCAGTGTACAGATATCTCCCTGAGAGAGAGGGGACTGAGAGACACCAGTCAGTGTACAGATATCTCCCTGAGAGAGGGAGGACTGAGAGACACCAGTCAGTGTACAGATATCTCCCTGAGAGAGAGGGAACTCAGAGACACCAGTCTATGTACAGATATCACCCTGAGAGAGAGGGGGACTGAGAGACACTAGTCAGTGTACAGATATCTCCCTGAGGGACAGGGGACTGAGAGACACCAGTCAGTGTACAGATATCGCCCTGAGGGAGAGGGGACTGAGAGACACCACTAAGTGTACAGATATCTCCCTGAGGGAGAGGGGGGAAACTGAGACACCAGTCAGTGTACAGATATCTCCCTGAGAGAGGGAGGACTGAGAGACACCAGTCAGTGTACAGATATATCCCTGAGACAGAGGGGACTGAGAGACACCAGTCAGTGTACAGATATCTCCCTGAGAGAGAGGGTGCTGAGAGACACCAGTCAGTGTACAGATATCTCCCAGAGAGGGGGAGGACTGAGAGACACCAGTCAGTGTACAGATATCTCCCTGAGACAGAGGGGACTAAGAGACAACAGTCAGTGTACAGATATCGCACTGAGGGAGAGGGAACTGAGAGACACCAGTCAGTGTACAGATACCTCCCTGAGAAAGAGGGGACTGAGAGACACCAGTCAGTGTACAGATATCTCCTTGAGAGAGAGGGGACTGAGAGACACCAGTAAGTGTACAGATATCTCCCTGAGAGAGAGGGGGCTGAGAGACACCAGTCAGTGTACAGATATCTCCCTGAGAGAGAGGGGACTGAGAGACACCAGTCAGTGTACAGATATCTCCCTGAGAGAGAGGGGGCTGAGAGACACCAGTCAGTGTACAGATATCTCCCTGAGAGAGAGGGGACTGAGAGACACCAGTCAGTGTACAGATATCTCCCTGAGAGAGAGGGGGGGACTGAGAGACACCAGTCAGTGTACAGATATCTCCCTGAGAGAGGGGGGGACTGAGAGACACCAGTCAGTGTACAGATATCTCCCTGAGAGAGAGGGGACTGAGAGACACCAGTCAGTGTACAGATATCTCCCTGAGAGAGGGAGGACTGAGAGACACCAGTCAGTGTACAGATATATCCCTGAGACAGAGGGGACTGAGAGACACCAGTCAGTGTACAGATATCTCCCTGAGAGAGAGGGTGCTGAGAGACACCAGTCAGTGTACAGATATCTCCCTGAGGGAGAGAGAGGGGACTGAGAGACACCAGTCAGTGTACAGATATCTCCGAGAGGGAGGGGACTGAGAGACACCAGTCAGTGTACAGATATCTCCCTGAGGGAGAGAGAGGGGACTGAGAGACACCAATCAGTGTACAGATATCTCCCTGAGAGAGGGAGGGGACTGAGAGACACCAGTCAGTGTACAGATATCTCCCTGAGAGAGAAGGGGCTGAGAGACACCAGTCAGTGTACAGATATCTCCCTGAGAGAGGGGGGTACTGAGAGACACCAGTCAGTGTACAGATATCTCCGAGAGGGAGGGGACTGAGAGACACCAGTCAGTGTACAGATATCTCCCTGAGGGAGAGAGAGGGGACTGAGAGACACCAGTCAGTGTACAGATAGCTCCCTGAGAGAGGGAGGGGACTGAGAGACACCAGTCAGTGTACAGATATGTCCCTGAGAGAGAAGGGGATGAGAGACACCAGTCAGTGTACAGATATCTCCCTGAGAGAGAGAGGGGACTGAGAGACACCAGTCAGTGTACAGATATCTCCCTGAGAGAGGGGGGGACTGAGAGACACCAGTCTATGTACAGATATCATCCTGAGAAAGAGGGGGACTGAGAGACACCAGTCAGTGTACAGATATCTCCCTGAGAGAGGGAGGACTGAGAGACACCAGTGTAGAGATAGCTCCCTGAGGGAGAGGGGGGGACTGAGAGACACCAGTCAGTGTACAGATATCGCCCTGAGGGAGAGGGAACTGACAGACACCAGTCAGTGTACAGATATCTCCCTGAGAGAGAGGGGACTGGGAGACACCAGTCAGTGTACAGATATCTCCGAGGGAGAGAGAGGGGACTGAGAGACACCAGTCAGTATACAGATATCTCCGAGAGAGAGGGGACTGAGAGACACCAGTCAGTGTACAGATATCTCCCTGAGGGAGAGAGAGGGGACTGAGAGACACCAGTCAGTGTACAGATATCTCCCTGAGAGAGAGGGGACTGAGAGACACCAGTCAGTGTACAGATATCTCCCTGAGGGAGAGAGAGGGGACTGAGAGACACCAGTCAGTGTGCAGATACCTCCCTGAGAGAGAGGGGACTGAGAGACACCAGTCAGTGTACAGATATCTCCTTGAGAGAGAGGGGACTGAGAGACACCAGTAAGTGTACAGATATCTCCCTGAGGGAAAGAGAGGGGACTGAGAGACACCAGTCAGTGTACAGATATCTCCCTGAGAGAGAGGGGGCTGAGAGACACCAGTCAGTGTACAGATATCTCCCTGAGAGAGAGGGGACTGAGAGACACCAGTCAGTGTACAGATATCTCCCTGAGAGAGAGGGGGGGACTGAGAGACACCAGTCAGTGTACAGATATCTCCCTGAGGGAGAGAGAGGGGACTGAGAGACACCAGACAGTGTACAGATATCTCCGAGAGGGAGGGGACTGAGAGACACCAGTCAGTGTACAGATATCTCCCTGAGGGAGAGAGAGGGGACTGAGAGACACCAGTCAGTGTACAGATATCTCCCTGAGAGAGGGAGGGGACTGAGAGACACCAGTCAGTGTACAGATATCTCCCTGAGAGAGAAGGGGCTGAGAAACACCAGTCAGTGTACAGATATCTCCCTGAGAGAGAGAGGGGACTGAGAGACACCAGTCAGTGTACAGATATCTCCCTGAGAGAGGGGGTAACTGAGAGACACCAGTCAGTGTACAGATATCTCTGAGAGGGAGGGCACTGAGAGAACCAGTCAGTGTACAGATATCTCCCTGACGGAGAGAGAGGGGACTGAGAGACACCAGTCAGTGTACAGATATCTCCCTGAGAGAGGGAGGGGACTGAGAGACACAAGTCAGTGTACAGATATCTCCCTGAGAGAGAAGGGGCTGAGAGACACCAGTCAGTGTACAGATATCTCCCTGAGAGAGAGAGGGGACTGAGAGACACCAGTCAGTGTACAGATATCTCCCTGAGAGAGGGGGGGACTGAGAGACACCAGTCTATGTACAGATATCATCCTGAGAAAGAGGGGGACTGAGAGACACCAGTCAGTGTACAGATATCTCCCTGAGAGACGGAGGACTGAGAGACACCAGTCAGTGTACAGATAGCTCCCTGAGGGAGAGGGGGGGACTGAGAGACACCAGTCAGTGTACAGATATCGCCCTGAGGGAGAGGGAACTGAGAGACACCAGTCAGTGTACAGATATCTCCCTGAGAGCGAGGGGACTGAGAGACACCAGTCAGTGTACAGATATCTCCCTGAGGGAGAGAGAGGGGACTGAGAGACACCAGTCAGTATACATATATCTCCGAGAGAGATGGGACTGAGAGACACCAGACAGTGTACAGATATCTCCCTGAGGGAGAGAGAGGGGACTGAGAGACACCAGTCAGTGTACAGATATCTCCCTGAGGGAGAGAGAGGGGACTGAGAGACACCAGTCAGTGTACAGATATCTCCCTGAGGGAGAGAGAGGGGACTGAGAGACACCAGTCAGTGTACAGATATCTCTGAGAGAGAGGGGACTGAGAGACAACAGTCAGTGTACAGATAGCTCCCTGAGGGAGGGAAGGGACTGACAGACACCAGTCAGTGTACAGATATCTCCGAGAGAGAGGGTATTGAGAGACACCAGTCAGTGTACAGATATCTCCCTGAGAGAGAGGGGACTGAGAGACACCAGTCAGTGTACAGATATCTCCCTGAGAGAGAGGGGACTGAGAGACACCAGTCAGTGTACAGATATCTCCCTGAGAGAGAGGGGACTGAGAGGCACCAGTCAGTGTACAGATATCTCCCTGAGAGAGAGGGGACTGAGAGACACCAGTCAGTGTACAGATATCTCCCTGAGAGAGAGGGGACTGAGAGACACCAGTCTATGTACAGATATCTCCCTGAGAGAGGGGGGACTGAGAGACACCAGTCACTGTACAGATATCTCCCTGAGGGAGAGAGAGGGGACTGAGAGACACCAGTCAGTGTACAGATATCTCCCTGAGAGAGGGAGGGGACTGAGAGACACCAGTCAGTGTACAGATATCTCCCTGAGAGAGAAGGGGCTGAGCGACACCAGTCAGTGTACAGATATCTCCCTGAGAGAGAGAGGGGACTGAGAGACACCAGTCAGTGTACAGATATCTCCCTGAGGGAGAGGGGACTGAGAGACACCAGTCAGTGTACAGATATCTCCGAGAGGGAGGGGACTGAGAGACACCAGTCAGTGTACAGATATCTCCCTGAGGGAGAGAGAGGGGACTGAGAGACACCAGTCAGTGTACAGATATCTCCCTGAGAGAGGGAGGGGACTGAGAGACACCAGTCAGTGTACAGATATCTCCCAGAGAGAGAAGGGGATGAAAGACACCAGTCAGTGTACAGATATCTCCCTGAGAGAGGGAGGACTGAGACACCAGTCAGTGTACAGATATCTCCCTGAGAGAGAGAGGGGACTGAGAGACACCAGTCAGTGTACAGATATCTCCCTGAGAAAGGGAGGGGACTGAGAGACACCAGTCAGTGTACAGATATCTCCCTGAGAGAGAAGGGGCTGAGAGACACCAGTCAGTGTACAGATATCTCCCTGAGAGAGAGAGGGGACTGAGAGACACCAGTCAGTGTACAGATATCTCCCTGAGAGAGGGGGTGACTGAGAGACACCAGTCTATGTACAGATATCATCCTGAGAGAGGGAGGACTGAGAGACACCAGTCAGTGTACAGATAGCTCCCTGAGGGAGAGGGGGGGGACTGAGAGACACCAGTCAGTGTACAGATATCGCCCTGAGGGAGAGGGAACTGAGAGACACCAGTCAGTGTACAGATATCTCCCTGAGGGAGAGAGGACTGAGAGACACCAGTCAGTATACAGATATCTCCGAGAGAGGGGGGACTGAGAGACACCAGTCAGTGTACAGATATCTCCCTGAGGGAGAGAGAGGGGACTGAGAGACACCAGTCAGTGTACAGATATCTCTGAGAGAGAGGGTACTGAGAGACACCAGTCAGTGTACAGATATCTCCCTGAGGGACAGGGGACTGAGAGACACCAGTCAGTGTACAGATATCTCCCTGAGAGAGAGGGGACTGAGAGACACCAGTCAGTGTACAGATATCTCCCTGAGAGAGAGGGAACTGAGAGACACCAGTCAGTGTACAGATATCGCCCTGAGGGAGAGGGAACTGAGAGACACCAGTCAGTGTACAGATATCTCCCTGAGAGCGAGGGGACTGAGAGACACCAGTCAGTGTACAGATATCTCCCTGAGGGAGAGAGAGGGGACTGAGAGACACCAGTCAGTATACATATATCTCCGAGAGAGATGGGACTGAGAGACACCAGACAGTGTACAGATATCTCCCTGAGGGAGAGAGAGGGGACTGAGAGACACCAGTCAGTGTACAGATATCTCCCTGAGGGAGAGAGAGGGGACTGAGAGACACCAGTCAGTGTACAGATATCTCCCTAAGGGAGAGAGAGGGGACTGAGAGACACCAGTCAGTGTACAGATATCGCCCTGAGGGAGAGGGAACTGAGAGACACCAGTCAGTGTACAGATATCTCCTTGAGAGCGAGGGGACTGAGAGACACCAGTCAGTGTACAGATATCTCCCTGAGGGAGAGAGAGGGGACTGAGAGACACCAGTCAGTATACATATATCTCCGAGAGAGATGGGACTGAGAGACACCAGACAGTGTACAGATATCTCCCTGAGGGAGAGAGAGGGGACTGAGAGACACCAGTCAGTGTACAGATATCTCCCTGAGGGAGAGAGAGGAGACTGAGAGACACCAGTCAGTGTACAGATATCTCCCTGAGGGAGAGAGAGGGGACTGAGAGACACCAGTCAGTGTACAGATATCTCTGAGAGAGAGGGGACTGAGAGACAACAGTCAGTGTACAGATAGCTCCCTGAGGGAGGGAAGGGACTGAGAGACACCAGTCAGTGTACAGATATCTCCGAGAGAGAGGGTATTGAGAGACACCAGTCAGTGTACAGATATCTCCCTGAGAGAGAGGGGACTGAGAGACACCAGTCAGTGTACAGATATCTCCCTGAGAGAGAGGGGACTGAGAGACACCAGTCAGTGTACAGATATCTCCCTGAGAGACAGGGGACTGAGAGGCACCAGTCAGTGTACAGATATCTCCCTGAGAGAGAGGGGACTGAGAGACACCAGTCAGTGTACAGATATCTCCCTGAGAGAGAGGGGACTGAGAGACACCAGTCTATGTACAGATATCTCCCTGAGAGAGGGGGGACTGAGAGACACCAGTCACTGTACAGATATCTCCCTGAGGGAGAGAGAGGGGACTGAGAGACACCAGTCAGTGTACAGATATCTCCCTGAGAGAGGGAGGGGACTGAGAGACACCAGTCAGTGTACAGATATCTCCCTGAGAGAGAAGGGGCTGAGCGACACCAGTCAGTGTACAGATATCTCCCTGAGAGAGAGAGGGGACTGAGAGACACCAGTCAGTGTACAGATATCTCCCTGAGGGAGAGGGGACTGAGAGACACCAGTCAGTGTACAGATATCTCCGAGAGGGGAGGGGACTGAGAGACACCAGTCAGTGTACAGATATCTCCCTGAGGGAGAGAGAGGGGACTGAGAGACACCAGTCAGTGTACAGATATCTCCCTGAGAGAGGGAGGGGACTGAGAGACACCAGTCAGTGTACAGATATCTCCCTGAGAGAGAAGGGGATGAAAGACACCAGTCAGTGTACAGATATCTCCCTGAGAGAGGGAGGACTGAGAGACACCAGTCAATGTACAGATATCTCCCTGAGAGAGAGAGGGGACTGAGAGACACCAGTCAGTGTACAGATATCTCCCTGAGAAAGGGAGGGGACTGAGAGACACCAGTCAGTGTACAGATATCTCCCTGAGAGAGAAGGGGCTGAGAGACACCAGTCAGTGTACAGGTATCTCCCTGAGAGAGAGAGGGGACTGAGAGACACCAGTCAGTGTACAGATATCTCCCTGAGAGAGGGGGTGACTGAGAGACACCAGTCTATGTACAGATATCATCCTGAGAGAGGGAGGACTGAGAGACACCAGTCAGTGTACAGATAGCTCCCTGAGGGAGAGGGGGGGACTGAGAGACACCAGTCAGTGTACAGATATCGCCCTGAGGGAGAGGGAACTGAGAGACACCAGTCAGTGTACAGATATCTCCCTGAGAGAGAGGGGACTGAGAGACACTGTCAGTGTATAGATATCTCCCTGAGGGAGAGAGAAGGGACTGAGAGACACCAGTCAGTGTACAGATATCTCCCTGAGAGAGAGAGGGGACTGAGAGACACCAGTCAGTGTACAGATATCTCCCTGAGGGAGAGAGAGGGGACTGAGAGACACCAGTCAGTATACAGATATCTCCGAGAGAGAGGAGACTGAGAGACACCAGTCAGTGTACAGATATCTCCCTGAGGGAGAGAGAGGGGACTGAGAGACACCAGTCAGTGTACAGATATCTCCCTGAGGGAGAGAGAGGGGACTGAGAGACACCAGTCAGTGTACAGATATCTCCCTGAGAGAGAGGGGACTGAGAGACACCAGTCAGTGTACAGATATCTCCCTGAGAGAGAGGGAACTGAGAGACACCAGTCAGTGTACAGATATCTCCCTGAGGGAGAGAGAGGGGACTGAGAGACACCAGTCAGTATACAGATATCTCCGAGAGAGAGGGGACTGAGAGACACCAGTCAGTGTACAGATATCTACCTGAGGGAGAGAGATGGGACTGAGAGACACCAGTCAGTGTACAGATATCTCCCTGAGGGAGAGAGATGGGACTGAGAGGCACCAGTCAGTGTACAGATATCTCTGAGAGAGAGGGAACTGAGAGACATCAGTCAGTGTACAGATATCTCCCTGAGGGAGAGAGAGGGGACTGAGAGACACCTGTCAGTGTACAGATATCTCTGAGAGAGAGGGGACTGAGAGACACCAGTCAGTGTACAGATATCTCCCTGAGGGAGAGAGAGGGGACTGAGAGACACCAGTCAGTGTACAGATATCTCTGAGAGAGAGGGGACTGAGAGACACCCGTCAGTGTACAGATATCTCCGAGAGAGAGGGGACTGAGAGACACCAGTCAGTGTACAGATATCTCCCTGAGAGAGAGGGGACTGAGAGGCACCAGTCAGTGTACAGATATCTCCGAGAGAGAGGGGACTGGGAGACACCAGTCAGTGTACAGATATCTCCCTGAGAGAGAGGGGACTGAGAGGCACCAGTCAGTGTACAGATATCTCCCTGAGAGAGAGGGGACTGAGAGACACCAGTGTACAGATATCTCCCTGAGAGAGAGGGGACTGAGAGACACCAGTCAGTGTACAGATATCACCCTGAGAGAGGGGACTAAGAGACACCAGTCAGTGTACAGATATCACCCTGAGAGAGAGGGGACTGAGAGACACCAGTCAGTGTACAGATATCTCCCTGAGAGAGAGGGGACTGAGAGACACCAGTCAGTGTACAGATATCTCCCTGAGAGAGAGGGGACTGAGAGACACCAGTGTACAGATATCTCCCTGAGAGAGAGGGGACTGAGAGACACCAGTCAGTGTACAGATATCACCCTGAGAGAGAGGGGACTAAGAGACACCAGTCAGTGTACAGATATCACCCTGAGAGAGAGGGGACTGAGAGACACCAGTCAGTGTACAGATATCTCCCTGAGAGAGAGGGGACTGAGAGACACCAGTCAGTGTACAGATATCTCCCTGAGAGAGAGGGGACTGAGAGACACCAGTCAGTGTATAGATATCTCCCTGAGAGAGAGGGAGACTGAGAGACACCAGTCAGTGTACAGATATCTCCCTGAGAAAGAGAGGGGACTGAGAGACACCAGTCAGTGTACAGATATCTCCCTGAGAGAGAGGGGACTGAGAGGCACCAGTTGGGGTATGTGGGTTCCCACTGTCCCCCTTGAGCAATGCAGGCACGCTACCCACCTGTTACCCAGGTCAGTGCGGAACAAGTCGCCCTCTCCATCCTTCTCCATGTCGAAGACCTCCAGTAGCTTCATGGTGTAGTCATTGTGAGTGGCGGCGTGGGTGGTCTTCAGATACTTCTCGATTAGCTGGGAACGATCACCGAGTGAGGAGAGGTCAACAAACAGTGAGTTTATCGGCAGTTGCTACTATCCGTCTCACCCTTCCCTTCATGCGGTGGTCATGGGGGCTCAGTCCCGCTGGGTCCGACTCCTCGCTCGAGAATCCACCCCCCTGCCGAGTTCCGGCAGGCTCTTAATTAATCGCGACTCAGAACACAGCCCGCCCAGCCCCACGCTCCAGTCCCAGCAGGTCAGAGGGAAGGCAAGCAGGAATCTAGCTGATCTTGTATCCCCAGCTCCCTGCCAGCAGCTCTCCAACTATTACAGTTCCAATTGATCCACATTACTGGTGTGATAAGGGAATAGCATGGTGCATTACACTCTGTATCTAACCCCGTGTTGTACCTGTCCTGGGAGTGTTTGATGGGGACAGTGTTGAGGGAGCTTTACTCTGTATCTAACCCCGTGCTGTACCTGTCCTGGGAGCGTTTGATGGGGCAGTGCAGAGGGAGCTTTACTCTGTATCTAACCCTATGCTGTACCTGTCCTGGGAGTGTTTGATGGGGACAGTGTTGAGGGAGCTTTACTCTGTACCTAACCCTGTGCTGTAGCTGTTCTGAGAGTGTTTGATGGGGACAGTGTAGAGGGAGCTTTACTCTGTATCTAACCCTGTGCTGTTCCTGTCCTGGGAGTGTTTGATGGGGACAGTGTAGAGGGAGATTTACTCTGTATCTAACCCTGTGCTGTACCTGTCCTGGGAGTGTTTGATGGGGACAGTGTAGAGGGAGATTTACTCTGTATCTAACCCCGTGCTGTACCTGTCCTGGGAGTGTTTGATGGGGACAGTGTAGAGGGAGCTTTACTTTGTATCTAACCCTGTGCTGTACCTGTCCTGGGAGTGTTTGATGGGGACAGTGTAGAGGGAGCTTTACTCTGTATCTAACCCCGTGCTGTACCTGTCCTGGGAGTGTTTGATGGGTACAGTGTAGAGGGAGCTTTACTCTGTATCTAACCCCGTGCTGTACCTGTCCTGGGAGTGTTTGATGGGGACAGTGTAGAGGGAGCTTTACTCTGTATCTAACCCCGTGCTGTACCTGCCCTGGGAGTGTTTGATGGGGACAGTGTAGAGGGAGCTTTACTCTGTATCTAACCCCGTGCTGTACCTGTCCTGGGAGTGTTTGATGTTTGTGAGCGTTCTACATCTGACCAGAACACCCACCACCCCTCCAGCGCCTCCTCCATCGCCAACACTGCCCTGCACTGTTTTCACCCTGTCTGGAACGAGTCTGGACATTGGGCGGGTGCTACGTACGTACCTTAAATTCCGGTGTGGTGTGCTCCAGCGGCTGGAGGCTGCAGTGGAGGGAGCGATATTGTTGGTCCAGCGGATTCTCCGCGCTCTCCAGTTCCGAATTCACCACTTGGATGGCAACCTCGATGTCGCTCAGGGCCTGAAACAGGTACGGTCGTCATTCCGGAACAACTCTCGGGGAAGGAGGAGGGGGCAAGGGAAGGTCTGAGGGGGAGCCACAGGGGGAGTGGGACGTGCCACTTGGAAGGGGATGTGAGGGAGGGGCCACACGGCAGGCGAGGGTGGGGGGGCGGGGGGGGGGGGGGGGGGGGGGCGGTGACGGGGAGAGGGGCGCTGGGGCACATGTCACGAGCACTGCCCTGTTGGTTACGGGCGACATATCAGCCAACAACCGAAATGGCTGCAATTTACCTCCAGCAGTCCAATTTTCTCCTGCAGTTCCTTCTTGGTTCTGATCAAAGGAGGGGTCCTCAGCCTTTTGGGGAGCAGAAAGAGCACGTTAGTTGGTGGTGAGGCGGTGGCGTACGGGCAACGTCTGTCACGCGACTATGATCATTTTCGCAATACTTTTTCCGGTTTATCGTGAAGTTGGTTTACGGGGGTAAGTAGAGTCGGGGTCTGTCGGCGTGCGATTTAACGTCGAGCCAACTGCAAGCTTCAACTCTTCAAAAGAAGCCAGGTGCTTGACGTGCTAATGAGTGGACACGGTTTAGCGTGTACGGTGTGAAGGAAATTTGCATTTTTAGATAAATGAAGGGACACCTGGATTTCAAAGGGATAGCAGTCTGTTTGCAAACTAGCCAGAAAAGCAAGGCTAAGGAACGTGTTTCTTCACCACCCCCCCCCCCCCCACCCCCCCGCCCCCAAGATTACTGGCAATATGGGCAGCACGCAAGGTGATGAGGAAGATGCAGTTTCAAAGACATATGGGACACTAGAATTACAGATTAAAAAGAGCGAAACATATGTAAAGGAGAATGAAAGGCTATGTGTCACAAGGCCACGTAAGGTCTAACAGGAGTGTGTGAAAAGCCTTGCTGAAGCCTCCAGCATTTGTGCATAAGTCTGCTGTCCTGCGAGACTGGACCTGGGGGGGAAAGCCATTTGGAATTCCACTGCCCAGGGTATTGTGTTAACTTGTTGAGCTTGTTTTCAATCGAAAATCAATTTTGGACAGTTGCCTTAAAGGGAGTGTAACTAGGGGTTAGGTTAATTAGGAAGTTCAGGAGTTATGATGGTAGTAAGTAATTGTAGTCATTTTCTGGGCATCTTTTACTTTGTTAATAAATATTTAAATTTCATTTTGTAAAGTCCCTGAAGGTCTTGGTGGGCTTATTACTTCTGAATTCAGTGCACGCATCTCGTCATAAATACAAATTGCAAAACCGTTGGGATAGCGCGACCAAGTTTCCCTCGTGGGTTGGATCCGCCTGGCCACACGTCATCTGCTACGTCATAACACGTCGCTGGTCGAGTAATCCGGAGGCCCGGGCTAATGCTCTGGAGGGGGCAGGCATGAGGAGGTGGGAACGGGGGTTCAACCCCCACCATGACAGCTGGTGGAACTTAAATTCAATTAATAAAACCTGGAAGGCGGTGTTTGCTAATGGCGTGCACGCGCAGCTCAAATGTGTTTTCACTCGACATCTTCGCGAGCGACACAAGTTGGTACCGGCCAGGACCAAAGATGGCGCTGCTCAAACCATCACAGCTCTTGTTTATTGGCGGCGGGCTCCTTCTACCCACCCTGAGGGCATCCTGAACGGCCCTGTAAAGCTGGCGCAACGGTCCCGGGTCCACCAGACGGAGATAAACGTCTCAACTCAACCAGACAAGTACGTATCGAACCAATTATCTAAAATCGCAGCCTCACATTTTGAACCCCCCCAGTGGGGCAGGAGTGAGTTAAAAGGATCATTCGGTGAAAGGTCCCAGACAGCGACCTGTTCCATCAAACGCGTCACTTTTCCTGCGTATGAGCGTTCTCCGGTTTTAAAATGCGCGGGGAGGCAGTGGTGTAGCGGTCATGTCACCGGACTGGTAATCCAGCGACCCTGGGCTAATGCTAATGGAGGCGGGGGGAGAGACGGGTTCAAATCCCACCCACGGCAGCCGGTGGAATTTAAATTCGATTCACAAAATCTGGAATTATGAAGCCAGTTTCAGTCATGGTGACCACGGCAATGATCATCAATTGTTGTAAAAATCCCATCTGGTTCACTCATGTCCGCTTTAGGAAAGGGAAATCCGCCGTCCTTACCCGGTCTGGCCTACACGTGACTCCAGACGCCACCCAGTGATGTGGTGGACTCTGAAATGCCCCCTGAACATGGGCATTTAGGGATGGACAACAAATGTTGGCCCAGCCGGCGACACCCACTAATAAAACAAAAAACCTCTGTCCGATACCCAAGGGGAACACCACCAGCTTCCCCCAGCCTCACCTCGTAGCGAAAACCTCTTATTCCCGTCAACCGTTCAGGTAAATCTCCTCTCAAAGACCCCTCACCAGCCTTCCTATAGCATGGATTCAACGGGCTTCTCCTCTACGCAGCGAGTCGGCACGCTCTGGGGTGCACTGCCCGAACGGGGGGGTGTGGAAGCAGGTTCAATAGCGGCTTTCCCAGAAAAGGGGAACCGGGATATAAACGCTCGAAGGGGAATAAAGGTGCAGGGCCACGGGGGAGAAGAGCAAGGCGGCGAATGGGATTGACTGGACAGCTGGGATGGGCCGAGCGGCTGCCTTCCGTGCTGTATCAGTCGAGGAGGTTGACCTGTTAAAGGCAAACAATGGTGGTGGGGGCAGAGTCAATGACTTAGTGATAATGCCAATGGAGATCCAGGCTAATGTCCTGGGGACACAGGTTCAAATCCCACCAGCGGCAATTCATAAAATTTGGAATTATGAAGCCAGTTTCAGTCATGGTGACCGTCATCGATGGTCGTAAAAACCCCATCTGGTTCACTAACGTCCCCCTTTAGGGAAGGGAAATCGGCCGTCTTTAACCCGGTCTGGACGACACGTGACTCCAGACGCTACCGCACAGTGATGTGGTTGACTCTGAACTCGCCCCTCACACCCACCCCCCCCACCTCACTACTAAAACGGCCGAGCAAATCACTCCCTTCAAGGGTCAATCAGGGACGGGGGCAACAAATGCCAGCGGACTCGCCGACGACGTCCTCGCGCTCCACGAAAAGGACGAGGATGCTCGCAAGTCGGCTGAGGCGTGACCGAAAAGCTTCGGACGTCCCCTCCCAACCACCCCCCCCCCCCCCCCCTCACCACCACCACCACCTCCCCAAGGCGTGGAGGGGCACACGGCGGCCCCTGACACTTCCAAACGCCTCTGGGGCACCTGCAACCGGCGCCAAGCCCTTACCCGAAGTCGTGCGGTATCCTGGTGTAGAACTCGTTGCAGGCCTCCACCAGGGCCTTCCCAGTCATGCTTCGGTTAATGCAGCCCTCGATCTTCTGGAGGGAGAGGTAGCCGGCCTTAATCTGAGCACTGGTCAGCTTACCTAGGCGGCGAAACGCCAGAAGGAAGGACAGAGACTGAATTAGTTTCGGTAACTTGGGCTCTGCACACCCTGGGGTTTGGAAGAATGGCTGATGATCTCTTTGAAACGTACAAGATTCTGAAAGGGCTCAGGCCAATGGGTCAGTCTGCGGTAGAAAGAGAGAGAGAGAGATCAAGATGAGGTCCAAAGTGAACTGGCCTTACCGTTGCTGAACCCACGGCCCCTCCCCCCCACTATCAACATCCTGGGGGTTACCATTGACCAGAAACTGAACCTGACCAGCCATGTAAACACTGCGGCTACAAAGAGCAGGTCAGAGGCTGGGAATCCTGTGGAGAGTCACTCACCTCCTGACTCCCCCCCCCAAAGCCTGTCCACCGTCTACAAGGCACGAGTCAGGAGTGTGATGGGACACTCCCCCCACTTGCCTGGATGAGGGCGGCTCCCACAACACTCGAGAAGCTCGACACCGTCCGGGACAAAGCAGCCCCCGCTCGATCGGCACCCCATCCACCAACATTCGCTCCCCCCACCACCGACGCACAGTAGCAGCAGTGTGTGTACCATCTACAAGATGCACCGCAGCAACTCACCCAGGCTCCTTCGACAGCACCTTCCAAACTCACGACTGCTACCGTCTAGAAGGACGAGGGCAGCAGACGCACGGGGAACACCCCCACCTGGAAGCTCCCCTCCGAGCCGCACTCGCCGTCCCGACTTGGGAATATATCGGCCGTTCCTTCACTGTCGCCGGGTCAAAATCCTGGGAACTCCCTCCCTGACAGCACAGTGGGTGTACCTACACCACAGGGACTGCAGCGGCTCAAGAAGGCGGCTCATCCACCGCCACCTTTTTAAGGGGCAACTAGGGATGGACAATAAAAATGCTGGGCCCGGGCCAGGGACGCCCACATTCCGTGAAGGAATGAAGAAAAAGATTGTTTCCGCTGGTTGGGGAATCTAAAACATGAGGGCACGGTCTCGGGGTGATGAAGGTGGCCATTTTGGGAGTGAGATGAGGAGGAATTTCTTCATTCGGGAGGGTTGCGAATCGTTGGGAGTTCTCCAGCCCAGAGGGTCGTGGATGCTCCACTGTCGAAGGTGTTTAAGGCCGGGATGGACAGATTGTGGGTCCGCCAGGGAAATGAGGGGCACGGGGAGCGGGCAGGGGGCAGGGGAGACAAAGCCCAAAGGTTAGCCGCGAGCACACGGAACGGCAGAGCAGGCTCGGCGGGCTCGCTCCCTGCTCCGGTTTCTCGCTCCCCGTCGCCCTTCCCTGCCAAAGCCAGGTCCCCCGCGTCACCGCCGGCGATTAACGGTGCCACCGTCAGCCGCGGGCTCAGTCAGTCCGGTTCTCGCCTCCGCGTTGCGAGGGCTGCGGGTTCTAGTCCGCGCCCCCCCGCGGAGCTGACCGCAAGATCCGACGAGGTAGCGCTCGGGGAACGGGCGCCCCCGGAGTTGCCGTCTCTCGGAACTAGGAGTGACACAGCAATCGAGGCACAGATGACAAAAGTAGGGAGGTCATGTTGGAGTTGTATAAAACCTTGGTGAGGCCACAGCTGGAGCACTGTGTGCAGTTCTGGTCACCACATTATAGGAAGGATGTAATTGCACTGGAGGGGGTGCAGAGGAGATTCACCAGGATGTTGCCTGGGATGAAACATTTAAGTTATGGAGAGAGGTCGGATAGACTCGGGTTGTTTTCGTTGGAGCAGAGAAGACTGAGGGGCGACCTAATCGAGGTGTACAAGATTATGAGGGGCATGGACAGGGTGGACAGGGAGCAGCTGTTCCCCTTAGTTGAAGGGTCAGTCACGAGGCGGGGACACAAGTTCAAGATGAGGGGCAGGAGGTTTAGGGGGGGGTGATGTGAGGAAAAACTTTTTTACCCAGAGGGTGGTGAGGGTCTGGAATGCGCTGCCTGGGAGGGTGGTGGAGGCGGGTTGCCTCACATCCTTAAAAGAGTACCTGGATGAGCACTCGGCACGTCCTAACATTCAAGGCTATGGGGCCGAGCGCTGGTAAATGGGATTAGGTAGGTAGGTAGGTCAGGTGTTTCTCACGTGTTGGTGCAGACTCGATGGGCCGAAGGGCCTCTTCTGCGCTGTGTGATTCTGTGAGGCCGAGGTCCTGTCTGCCCCCTCAGGGTGGGCGTAAAAGGACCCTCGACCACGACGGTGAACAGGGGAGTTGCCACCCCCACTGCTCCTCCTGGTGTGCCTGGGCCAACGTTTAAACCTCATACAAGATGACTTAAAAAAAAAATGAAAAAGGACAGCAGACGACCTGGCCATGACGATCATGCCACTTGTGGGAGCTTGCTTTGCAAAACATTAGCTGCTACGTTAACGGAGTCGACAGAAACGCTTCCCTCCGCTGTGAAGCGCTTTCCACGGCCCTGAGGTTTGCAACAGAAGTTGATATACAACTGAAATAGGAACGGAGAAAGCAGGAAATGCAACGCAGGACGGGAAGCGCCTGCAGAGTGAAACAGAGTCAGTGCGTCAGGAACGAACGGGAAGGGGTTGGGGGTCCATTGGGATTGTGTACAGTGGGAGTGAATGGGAAGGGGTTTGAGTCCATTGGGATTGTGTACAGTGGGAGTGAATGGGAAGGGGTTTGGGTCCATTGGGATTGTGTAAAGTGGGAGTGAATGGGAAGGGGTTTGGGTCCATTGGGATTGTGTACAGTGGGAGTGAACGGGAAGGGGTTTGGGGCCATTGGGATTGTGTACAGTGGGAGTGAACGGGAAGGGTTTGAGTCCATTGGGATTGTGTACAGTGGGAGTGAACGGGAAGGGTTTGAGTCCATTGGGATTGTGTACAGTGGGAGTGAATGGAAAGGGGGTTTGGGTCCATTGGGATTGTGTACAGTGGGAGTGAATGGGAAGGGGTTTGGGTCCATTGGGATTGTGTACATTGGGAGTGAATGGGAAGGGGTTTGGGTCCATTGGGATTGTGTACATTGGGAGTGAATGGGAAGGGGTTTGGGGCCAATCGGATTGTGTACAGTGGAGTGAACGGGAAGGGGTTTGGGTCCATTGGGATTGTGTACAGTGGGAGTGAATGGGAAGGGGTTTGGGTCCATTGGGATTGTGTACAGTGGGAGTGAACGGGAAGGGGTTTGGGTCCATTGGGATTGTGTACAGTGGGAGTGAATGGGAAGGGGTTTGGGTCCATTGGGACTGTGTACAGTGGGAGTGAACGGGAAGGGGTTTGGGTCCATTGGGATTGTGTACAGTGGGAGTGAACGGGAAGGGGTTTGGGTCCATTGGGATTGTGTACAGTGGGAGTGAACGGGAAGGGAAGGAAAGTCCTTGTCCTTACCTAGTGGAGCCTTCTTGGTGTCGTACTTCATCTGAACCACCATCTCCTCCATCGCCTGAATGTTGCAGATCAGCTCAATCAGCTCCTGAACCCGCTGGTCTAGCTTCGAATCCACGGCAGGGGCCTTGGTCCCTTTCCCAGCCTTCCCCTTCTCCTGAAACAGACATGTCGATCAGGTCAGGACAGGTCAGTCAGTGCGGACGACTTCCATTGCCCCAGCACCTCAGACTTACAACGTGGACTGGCACATCACTGGCATTGCTTTACCCCACAACCATTCGCGTGCATAGAGTCAGAGAATGGTTACTGCAGTGGGGAGGGAAGGCCATTCTGCCCCTCATGCTCATGCTGGCTCTCTGCAAGTGGCACTCACATTGTGCCACTTCCACCACTCTCCTCCTTCCCCAGCCACGTTTCCCGCCCCCACAGCACGTTCTTCCTTTTCAGACAATTATCCGATTCTCTTTTGGACGCCTCGATTGAACCTGCCTCCATCGCACTCTCAGGCAGCACGTCCCACATCCTGACCACTCGCTGCCTGAAGAAGTTTCTCCTTCATGTCACCGTTGCTTCTTTTGCCGATCGCCTTAAATCTGTGCCCTCTCACTCTCGGACCTTCCGCCAACTGGGAATAGTTTCTCCCAATTGACCCCGTTCTGACTGCACATGGAGGGATAGAAAATAGCAGGATGAGACTATTTGGCCCCTTGTGCCTGCTACACTTTCAATTTGATCATGGGAACGAGTTTGGGTCCATTGGGATTGTGTACAGTGGGAGTGAATGGGAAGGGGTTTGGGTCCATTGGGATTGTGTACAGTGGGAGTGAATGGGAAGGGGTTTGGGTCCATTGGGATTGTGTACAGTGGGAGTGAACGGGAAGGGGTTTGGGTCCATTGGGATTGTGTACAGTGGGAGTGAACGGGAAGGGGTTTGGGTCCATTGGGATTGTGTACAGTGGGAGTGAACGGGAAGGGGTTTGGGTCCATTGGGATTGTGTACAGTGGGAGTGAATGGGAAGGGGTTTGGGTCCATTGTGATTGTGTACAGTGGGAGTGAATGGGAAGGGGTTTGGTTCCATTGGGATTGTATACTGCGGGAGTGAATGGGAGGGGGTTTGAGTCCATCACTACAATGAATCCACTGCTTCTCTGGCCAAACAAAACCAATTGCCCAAGCGCCTCCATGCATGTCACACGTTCAGATCACATCAGGAAGTCTGAGTTGCTGAGAGAACATGCACTTTTTTTACGCTCAATATGCAGCCCGGAGATGTGGGGAGAGTGATGGCAAAAGCTCCAACTGTCCTATCCATCACACGGCCGATCAGGAATCCCTCCCGCTGTCACCGCCCGCCGCTGTCGATAATCAACCTACCCGGCTGCGCTACCACCGCACCGCACTTTCCCTTGGCCGTCAAGTCCCGGGGGGGCAGGGGGGGGGGCAGTGACTCGAACCCGGAGCTCCTGGCTCAAGGGGCGGGGATGCTACCCCCCACACAGCTAGACCTCCAAGGTGGGGGGTGGGGGGGGGGGGGGGGGGGGCGGTGGCGGTAGGAGGGTATTTACCCTGCAGCAAAAAACTCCACAGGGCTTCACAACAGCCATCGCCCACAGACAAAACTGGGGTAAACACGCGGGTCGATCGAACGGCCCGTCGGAGGTGTGGTCTAAGTCCCATCCTCCACCTCCCACCCCACACCCATCCCACAACCACCCCCCCACCCCAACCCCCAAACCCCACCGCCAACCCTCCCCACCCCAACCCCGGCCAACACCCACTCCCAACCCCCACCCCAACACCCGCCCACCCCAACCCCCACTCCCAACCCCACCCCAACACCCCCCCACCCCACACCAACCCCCACCCAACCCCCAAACACCGCCACCAACTCCCACCCCACCCCCACACCCCCCCACCCTACATCCCCATCCCACCCCAACCCCCACCCACCCCCCAACCCCCCAAATCCCCACACCCCCGCAACCCCCACACCCAAACCCCACCTCCCACCCCCACGCCCCCCAACCCCCACACACCCCCAACCCCCACCCACAGCTTATTGTTTTTTACTTATTATTTCAGGAACTGTGGGCGTCGCTGGCGAGGCCCCAGCATTTGTTGCCCATCCCCAATTGTCCCCCCCCTCCCCAAAACCGAATGGCTCACTCAGCCATTTCAGAGGGGGTCAGTTAAGAGTCAACCACGTCGCTGTGTGGGGGGAGGGGGGGGGTTCTGGAGTCACGTGTAGGCCAGACCAGGGTAAGGACGGCAGATTTCCCCCTTCCCCAAAGAGGGAACGTGAGAGTGAACCAGATGGGGTTTTTTTAACGACCATCAATGACGGTTGTCATGGTCCCTGTGACTGAAACTGGCTTCATGATTCCAGATTTTATAAATTAATTTAAACTCCGCCGGCCGCCGCGGGTGGGATTTGAACCCTTGCCCCCAGCACAGCATTAGCCCGAAGCCTCTGGATTACTAGATCCCCCCCCCCCCTCCACCTCCACCCACCGCCCCTGGTCTTGGTCGGCCCGTCCCTAATTGCCCCTTTGAATGGAGTGGGCCGGCGAAGGCATTTTCAGAGTGTCGGCAGCATTGCCGCGGCGGTGGCCAGGTCTGGACTTGCACGTCGGCCCCTGAAAGGGGGCATCAGTGAATGGAAGCGGGCTGGATATGCAAGGGCTTCAAGGGAGGGCAGCCAGTTCGAGGGTGTTTTGGGGGGCCACCTTCGTTAGGCACAGGAAAGATACCCCCCATCCCCCCCCCCATCACACACTGCCACCACCCGCACCCCCATCTCCACCATCCCTTCCCCCACCACCGGTTTACCTGGCAGCTTCATCTTCTGGCTCGGGTGCCCCCATCGCTGGTAATAACTAATTAAAATTAAAACTAATTGCCTCACCCAGCCCAAAGGCAGCAGGTCACTCAGGTCCCATGCACACACCCACCCCCCCCCTTCCCCTCCCCCACAGTGGTAAAGTTCCAGCATCAGCGGGCAAGGCTACGAGCAGAGTCCACCTGCCAGCCAATCGACACTCTCTTCTCATCTAGTATAAATCGTTATTAAAGAAAACAGGAAATGCTGGTAAAACTCAGCAGTTCTGGCAGCGTCCATGGAGAGACAGAGAGAGAGAGAGTTAACGTTTCGAATCCATGTGACTCTTCTTCAGAGCTAAAGAGGAGTGGAAATGAGATGGGTTTTACACTGTTCGAGGTGGGGCGTGGAGCAGGTGGGGCAAGATAAAAAGGTCAGGGATAGGTGAGGGGGAGCTAAGCAGAGATTGCCAAAAACGTCACATGGACACAGGGCAATGGTAGTGTTAAAGACTAAAGAAGATGCTGATAGTAGCATAAAGGTAAGACAACAATGCCATGGACACAGGGCAATGGTAGTGTTAAAGACTAAAGAAGATGTTGATAGTAGCATAAAGGTAAGACAACAATGCCATGGACACAGGGCAATGGTAGTGTTAAAGACTAAAGAAGGTGCTGATAGTAGCAAAAAGGTAAGACAAAGATCTCATGGGCACAGGGCAATGGTAGGGTTAAAGACTAAAGAAGGTGCTGATAGTAGCATAAAGATAAGACAACAATGCCATGGACACAGGGCAATGGTAGTGTTAAAGACTAAAGAAGGTGCTGATAGTAGCAAAAAGGTAAGACAAAGATGTCATGGGCACAGGGCAATGGTAGTGTTAAAGACTAAAGAAGATGCTGATAGTGGCATAAAGGTAAGACAACAATGCCATGGACACAGGGCAATGGTAGCGTTAAAGACTAAAGAAGGTGCTGATAGTGGCATAAAGGTAAGAAAGCAAAAGGTGTTAAAAGCAGAACAAGGGTCAGTGCTCTGTGAAAGCACATCGCAGAAATAAGTGGTAGGTGGCCTGGTGGTAGTGGGCCCTCCAAATTGCAAATCTGTTGCTCGCGACCAGATTGTTCTGCCGTGCGGTCCCTTTAAGGCCGCTGCAGGCTCCTCGCCCGTGCAGGCTCAGGAGGGGAGGGGGCGGCGGTGGCGAATGACGATGACCGGGGAAGGGGGAAGGCTCGGGATGGAGGGAGCAGGGATCCGACAGTAACCGGAGGGACGCAACGAATGCCGGGCAAGGTGAGATCGGCGGGGGTAACACGCAAAACGGTAATGCAGAGGGGGGGTGGAGGAGGGTAGGGACGGCTTTCGGCGAGCTGGCACGAGGGAGAGAGGGGCCAAACAGCCCCCCGTCCCTCACCTTGCAGGATGGCCACAGAAACGGGTCGCGACGGCAAGGCAGCACTCCGCGTTAGGATACGCGGAGGGCGTCGCGCCGAGGTGTCGGCGCCCCGGTCGGAGGTGAACAGCCGCTGCACCGACTCACCTTGCCCGCGGGGGCGTCGCCGCTGTAGTCCCGGCTCAGCATGTCGTACTTGCCGGCCACTTTCTCGAAGCGCGCCCTCCTGGACCAGTCGTTCTTCGTCTTGTCGAGGAACCTGGGAGAGGCGAGAGGTGGGGGTGGTGGGTGTTGGTGGAAACAGGGTCGGGGGAGAAACAATTCAGCTGGGAATCAGCTCAACAGAGAAACCCCCCGCCACCCTGACCCGGATTCGAGCTTCGCACATCCGCCTGAGCGACCCCGCCCGTTCTCGTGGGCCTCTCGGCAAATCTACTGGGAGCACCCAGTGTCACAGAGACATGGGGATCTCAGCCTGCGGTGCAGAGAGAGCTGGGACAGTGTAGAGGGAGCTTTACTCTGTATCTAACCCTGTGCTGTACCTGTCCTGGGAGTGTTTGATGGGTACAGTGTAGAGGGAGCTTTACTCTGTATCTAACCCTGTGCTGTACCTGTCCTGGGAGTGTTTGATGGGGACAGTATAGAGGGAGCTTTACTCTGTATCTAACCCTGTGCTGTACCTGTCCTGGGAGTGTTTGATGGGGACAGTGTAGAGGGAGCTTTACTCTGTATCTAACCCTGTGCTGTACCTGTCCTGGGAGTGTTTGATGGGGACAGTGTAGAGGGAGCTTTACTCTGCATCTAACCCCGTGCTGTACCTGTCCTGGGAGTGTTTGATGGGGACCGTATAGAGGGAGCTTTACTCTCTCTAACCCCGTGCTGTACCTATCCTGGGAGTGTTTGATGGGGACAGTGTAGAGGGAGCTTTACTCTGTTTCTAACCCCGTGCTGTACCTGTCCTGGGAGTGTTTGATGGGGACGGTGTAGAGGGAGCTTTACTCTGTATCTAACCCCGTGCTGTACCTGTCCTGGGAGTGTTTGATGGGGACAGTGTAGAGGGAGCTTTACTCTGTATCTAACCCCATGCTGTGCCTGTCCTGGGAGTGTTTGATGGGGACAGTGTAGAGGGAGATCTGTACTGGGCCGGGGAGAGCAGTGTTTCTTAGTAATGAACCATGCGCCTGAGTATCTGGAAGGTCACGGTACATAAAGAGCCAGGATTTTCAGCAAATTTTACACCTCACTTTGCAGACAGCCAATGAAAAGCAGCTTCACGACACTTACTTCTTCTCAAAAATCTCCTTGGCTTTATTCAGATCATTTCCACATGAGATCAGGTTGTTTTGCCCAGCCTTTCCAACTAAACAGGAAGCAAGGTGAGAAAGTATTACACTGAGAATGAGGTTTCCAATCGGACCATTTCCCCATCTAATGTTTTATACCCTCGATTGGGACCCTCCTTAAGCCCCTCTGTCCCAGTTAATATTTTATACCCTCGATCGGGACCCTCCTTAACCCCCTCTGTCCCAGTTAATATTTTATACCCTCGATCGGGACCCTACTTAACCCCCTGTCCCAGTTAATATTTTATACTCTCGATTGGGACCCTCCTTAACCCCCTCTGTCCCGGTTAATATTTTAGACCCTCGATCGGGACCCTCCTTAACACCCTCTGCCCCGGTTAATATTTTATACCCTCATTCGGGACCCTCCTTAACCCCCTCCCCGGTTAATATTTTATACTCTCGATCGGAACTCTCCTTAACACCCTCTGTCTCGGTTAATATTTTATACTCTCGATCGGAACTCTCCTTAACACCCTCTGTCCCGGTTAATATTTTATATCCTCGATCGGGACCCTCCTTAACCCCCTCTGTCCCAGTTAATATTTTATACCCTCGATCGGGACCCTCCTTAACCCCCTCTGTCCCAGTTAATATTTTACACCCTCGATCAGGACCCTCCTTAACCCCCTCTGTCCCGGTTAATATTTTATACCTTCGATCAGGACTCTCCTTAACCCCCCTGTCCCGGTTAATATTTTACACCCTTGATCAGGACCCTCCTTAACACCCTCTGTCCCGGTTAATATTTGACATCCCCCTTCCACAATGAAACCAGCGAATAACCAGTGGTTCACCCTGCTCTGTGTGGAGCTCAGTACTCTACTCGGACAGGTAGTTAGTTACAGGGGTTCACCCTGCCCTGTGTGTGGAGCTCAGCATTATGCTCGGACAGGTTGTGAGTTACAAGGTTCTGCATTAAATTGATGAAGCTGCTCGGACTGGAGCGCACATGGTCCGAAGCACAGGCTGCTCACCTCTGCCCCATCGCAGCCAGACACTGAAATTTCTCTTCCCATCGTCTTCCAGTAGCTGAATGATATAGTACTTGTTGTTGTTGAACTGCAAGTTTGTCTGTTGAAAGAGGTCGAGAGTACAGAATAACTGGCTCACTGCTCTGGCACGAACCCGTCACCCACGTTACGCCCCCTCCCCACTGCTCGCTGACTTACATCGGCTCCCAGTCCCATCATCGCCTCATTTTAAAATTATCATTCTTGTTTTCAAATCCCTCTGTCGTCTCATCCGCCCTTCCACCCCACCCCCACCCCGCCCCAAACTAATCTCTGTAATCTCCTGCGGCTCCACAACTCTCCGAGATCTCTGCACTACTCCAATTCCAGCCTCCAGAGCATTCCACATCCCCCCCCACCCCCCCACCCACCCCCAAACACCACCCGACTCGCCCCCGCCCTCCGATTTCAATCGCTCCACCATTGGCGGCCGTGACTTCAGCTGCCTGGGCTCCGAGCTCTGGAATCCCCTCCCTAAATCTCTCCGGCTCTCCTTTAAGACACTGCTTAAAACTAAGAACAAAGGAATTGGGATTGTACAAAATATTTACCGAGACTCACGGGGTTAAGGAGGGTCCTGATCGAGGGTATAAAATATTAACTGGGACAGAGGGGGTTAAGGAGGATCCCGATCGAGGGTATAAAATATTAACTGGGACAGAGGGGGTTAAGGAGGGTCCCGATCGAGGGTATAAAATATTAAATGGGACAGAGGGGTTAAGGAGGGTCCCGATCGAGGGTATAAAATATTAACTGGGACAGAGGGGGTTAAGGAGGGTCCCGATCGAGGGTATAAAATATTAACCGGGACAGAGGGGGTTAAGGAGGGTCCTGATCGAGGGTATAAAATATTAACCGGGACAGAGGAGGTTAAGGAAGGTCCTGATCGAGGGTATAAAATATTAACCGCGCCAGAGGGGGTTAAGGAAGGTCCTGATCGAGGATATAAAATATTAACAGGAACAGAGGGGGGTTAAGGAGGGTCCTGATCGAGGGTGTAAAATATTGACTGGGGGAAATGGTACGATCAGAAACCTCACTCTCAACACGATATTTGCTCATTTGGCGCATCCAAGCTGCTCTGCCATTCAATTTGTTTTCTCGTTCTGTCACAGGGACGTGGGCCTCACTGGGCCAGGCCCAGCATTCATTGGCCCATTCCTCCCTTACTGCCCCCTCGAGAAGGTGGTGGTGGGTGAGCCGCCTTCTTGAGCCGCTGCAGGCTCCTGTGGTGTAGGTACACCCACCCTGCTGTTAGGGAGGGTGCTCCCAGGATTTTGACCCGGCGACAGTGGGGGATCGAACCCGTCACAAACCTACGAGAGAGAAGCAGGAGGCGGCCACTCGGCCCCTCGAGAGGCCGCTCCGCCGTTCAACAAGATGGCGGCCGAGCTGATTTGTAACCTCGACCCCCACATTCCCCACCGACCTCCCCCGATAACCTTCCACCTCCAACAACGCGCCCCTCCCCCAACCCCGAGAGAAAAAAATTTCTCCTCGTCTCCGTCCTAAATGGGGCCACCCCTGTATTTTTAAACGGTGATCTGGTCATGACCTCAACTCCACTTTCCTGCCTGTCCCCACCCCCACCCCCACCCCACTTCATCACCCTCCCCCTGCCCCCCCACCACCCCCCCCCTCCCCCGTAAACCTCAAGACCCCTCGTCGATCAAAGACCTGGTCTGACTCAGCCTCGGACATACTGGACAACCCGCAGCCTCCGCTGGTCTCCGGGGAATAGAATTCCGCGGACAGGCGGCCCTTGGTGGGGGGGTGGGGGGGGGCCTGAAAAAAATCCTCCTCACCTCCGTCTTAAAGGATGGACCTCCTCCCGTTCTTAAACTGAGTCGCTCGGTTCTGGTCTTCCTATCCCCGCCAAGCCCCCCACCACCCCGATTGGAAACATCCTCCTGGTATCGACCCTAAGTCACCCCCCCACACAGCTTCTGGTCTGGGGGGGGCTTCAACAACATGGCGGCATCCCCGTTTAAAGATTTTCACTTCCACGGTGGCTCGGAACGTTCCAGAGCTCCGGGCGTTCGAAGGGTCCTCGCGGAGGAGGCGCAGCAAGATCCCGCACTGAGGGCAGCCGCCCAGCAGCGGTCTGAGTCACACAGTGGGGGTGGTGGGGGTTGCACCGGGGGGCTCGATGTTCTTCATCTGGCAGCAGCCGGGGGTGGGGGGTCACTCTCGTGCACGCGAGGTGGTGGGGGGGGCGGACGGGCCTGCTGCTTTTCGAGTCCCGCCTGAAAGAGACGGACGGCGCCTCCCCCGGCAGCGAGCCGCTCCCTCGGTGATGGCGGCGGGGGGAGCGTCGGGCCCTTGCAGGGGTTGGGGGGGCTCGAGTCTTCGGAGCGGGGTCCGGAATTCACGACCTTGACTCCTCCAAGGGGTGGGGGGAGACCGCCGACCAGGCCGCTACTAACAATGAGCAATGCCACGGAGGGAGTGGTTGGGGGGGGGCGGGGGGAAGAGAGCCACTGAGGTGTGAACTTCGACAGGGCAAAACACTGCCCCATGTTGCACCTACCTGGTTTAAGAGTGCGTCGTACACATCGTCCCCCTCGCAGTACACGTGTGCCTGCAAGAGAAGCAAAGCGAAGGAGCAGTCACAAGGTATGCCTCTAACAAGCACTCCTGCGTGGAAAAACAGTGCCGCAGAGCGCTTTACGGGGCAGGAACACGGGGACAGGATCGCAGAATTGCTGCAGGGGCGGGAGGAGGCCGTTCAGCCCGTCACAGACCTTCGCAGCGTTAACCGCGGTGAGGGGTCGCGGTGGAAGAATGAATCCACGGCTGGTCCGCTGGCTCGAGCTGCTCTAGTTTCAAGGCCGCTCCCTCAGTGCTACTGACTTCCGAGTAGCTTCCGCACAGAGGGGGTGGTCAATGCCCATCACCTGTTTTAACGAGCGGCTGTTTTTAATACGTTGACATACGTGGCAGGAGGTGGCCATTTGACCCAACGTGTCTCCGCTCCGGTCAAACCAAGATCTGACTACGCTAATCCCGTTTTCCAGCGCTCGGCCCATAGCCCTGGAGGCTACGGCAAGCGCAAGCGAATATCTAAATGCTTCTTCAATGTTACGAGAGTTTCTGGCTCAACCCCCCCCTTTCAGGCTGTGAGTTCCAGACTCCCACTGCCCTCTGGGTGAAAATGTTTCTCCTCTACTCCCCTCTTATCCTTCTACCTCCAACCTTAAATCTATGCCCCCTGGTTACTGATCCCTCTACTAATGGTAAAAGTGCCTTCCTGTCTACCCTATCTATGCCCCTCGTAATCTTATGAACCTCGATCAGGTCCCCTCTCAACCTTCGCTGCTCCAAGGAAAACAACCCCAGCCCATCCAGCCTGTCCTCATAGCTCAGGCCCTCCAGCCCAGGCTGCATTCCTGGTAAAACTCCCCCACCTCTCCCCCCACCCCCACCCCGTCTTCTCCCCTGGGCCCTGCACGTTCTCCTCGTTCAGACCACCGTCTTAATTCCCTCTTCGGTTGAACCCGCCTTTCCCCCACGCCCTCTCGGGGCGAGTGCATTCCAGGTCCTAAGCACTCGCTGCGTGAGGAATCACTCCCTCTTGTCGCTTCCCACCAACCCCGCCCCCCGCACTTTCGCCAGTTTAAAACCCGCGCCCTCTCACTTCCCCCGTCCTCTCGCGCGAGCGGGGACAGACTCTCCCCGGAGGAGGCCGTTCAGCCCCCGCGAACCTATTCCACAGACCCCCCCCACATGCCCCCCCCCCACCCACAACGAGATCACGGGGCTGATCTGCGGCCCAACTCCACACCCCCGCCTTTGTCCGACATCCCTCATTACCCTCGGAGACCAAACTTCTTTCGATCTCGGGTTTCAAATTAATGGATCAACAGATCGAGTGCCCATCGCCGTCGGCGGGAGAGAGTCCCAAACCACTCCCACCCTCGGTGGGTGCCCTCGTACACCAGTCGCTGAAGGTAAGTGATACAGATGCAGCAGGCGGTAAAGAAGGCAAATGGTATGTTAGCCTTCATAGCCAGAGGATTCGAGTACAGGAGCAGGGATGTCTTGCTGCAATTGTACAGGGCCTTGGTGAGACCACACCTGGAATATTGTGTGCAGTTTTGGTCTCCTTACCTGAGGAAGGATGTTCTTGCTATAGAGGGAGTGCAGCGAAGGTTTACCCGACTGATTCCTGGGATGGCGGGACTGACACATGAGGAGAGATTGAGTCGATTGGGATTATATTTGCCGGAGTTCAGAAGAATGACGGGGAATCCCAGAGAAACCTATAAAATTCTAACAGGACTAGACAGGGTAGATTCAGGAAGGATGTTCCCGAAGGTGGGGGTGAGTCCAGAACCGGGGGGGTCACAGTCTGAGGATACGGGGTAGACCATTTAGGACTGAGACGAGGAGAAGTTTCTTCTTTCCCAGAGGGTGGGAGAGAGAGAGAAATAGTGAGAGAGAGAGATAGTGAGAGAGTGTGAGAGAGAGTGAGAGTAAGAGAGAGAGTGTGAGAGAGAGTGTGAGAGAGAGTGTGAGAGAGAGTGTGAGAGAGAGTGTGAGAGAGAGTGTGAGAGAGAGTGTGAGAGAGAGTGTGAGAGAGAGTGTGAGAGAGAGTGTGAGAGAGAGTGTGAGAGAGAGTGTGAGAGAGAGTGTGAGAGAGAGTGTGAGAGAGAGTGTGAGAGAGAGTGTGAGAGAGAGAGTGAGAGTAAGAGAGAGAGTGTGAGAGAGAGTGAGAGTAAGAGAGAGAGTGTGAGAGAGAGTGTGAGAGGGAGTGTGAGAGGGAGTGTGAGAGGGAGTGTGAGAGGGAGTGTGAGAGGGAGTGTGAGAGGGAGTGTGAGAGGGAGTGTGAGAGGGAGTGTGAGAGGGAGTGTGAGAGGGAGTGTGAGAGGGAGTGTGAGAGGGAGTGTGAGAGGGAGTGTGAGAGGGAGTGTGAGAGGGAGTGTGAGAGGGAGTGTGAGAGGGAGTGTGAGAGGGAGTGTGAGAGGGAGTGTGAGAGGGAGTGTGAGAGGGAGTGTGAGAGGGAGTGTGAGAGGGAGTGTGAGAGGGAGTGTGAGAGGGAGTGTGAGAGGGAGTGTGAGAGGGAGTGTGAGAGGGAGTGTGAGAGAGTGGGTGAGAGAGTGGGTGAGAGAGTGGGTGAGAGAGTGGGTGAGAGAGTGGGTGAGAGAGTGGGTGAGAGAGTGGGTGAGAGAGTGGGTGAGAGAGTGGGTGAGAGAGTGGGTGAGAGAGTGGGTGAGAGAGTGGGTGAGAGAGTGGGTGAGAGAGTGGGTGAGAGAGTGGGTGAGAGAGTGGGTGAGAGAGTGGGTGAGAGAGTGGGTGAGAGAGTGGGTGAGAGAGTGGGTGAGAGAGTGGGTGAGAGAGTGGGTGAGAGAGTGGGTGAGAGAGTGGGTGAGAGAGTGGGTGAGAGAGTGGGTGAGAGAGTGGGTGAGAGAGTGGGTGAGAGAGTGGGTGAGAGAGTGGGTGAGAGAGTGGGTGAGAGAGTGGGTGAGAGAGTGGGTGAGAGAGTGGGTGAGAGAGTGGGTGAGAGAGTGGGTGAGAGAGTGGGTGAGAGAGTGGGTGAGAGAGTGGGTGAGAGAGTGGGTGAGAGAGTGGGTGAGAGAGTGGGTGAGAGAGTGGGTGAGAGAGAGAGAGAGTGAGAGAGCCACCTCGAGACAGGAGGAGAATGGGGCGCAACGAGCGGGCAGGGCAGTGCCGCAGGAGCAGAGGGAGTGGGCATCGAGGAGCCCAGCCAACGACAGAGGGGAGTTTTGCAAGTTTCTCTCACGCTGTACCGTCCCGTTGTTTAATCGCGCTGACGAGCATTCAGTGGGTGGAGCAGGGGGGACAGGGTTACCTTGCCCTGTTTCGCTTGACACTCCGAGTCCACGGCTGCTTTGCCCTTGACGATCATCATCTTCACCGTTTCTGAGGGGAGAAGGAAGGAGGCCGGGTTGGTGGGTGGGGGGGGGGGGGGGGGGGGGGGGGCGGTGGGGAGGTGAGAGAACATTAACTTCAGTGCCAAACTCCCCCGGAGGTGCCCACCCCACCCACCACTATAAAAGCCTTTTATAAACCCGTTTCAAACTGGCTGTTCTGACACCGCTGAGTCGTGGCGCAACAGAAGGCCATTCAGCCCATCGAGTCCACAATGGACTCTCTCTCGGACGATCCAGCCAGTCCCCCTTAACCGCAACCACCCCCTCCCCCCAGCTCCCCCCACCACCGCCGCCGCCTCTATCCCTGTGGCCCTGCAAGTTTATTTCCCACGACGGCCCCTTCCTGAAATCCTCCATCGTCTCCGCTTCCACCAGCCTTCGTGGCCAGCGGCTCCCAGGTCATTACCATCTCCGCCGGTGCAAGACAGTCCTTCCTCACCCCCACCGTCCCAGCCCTCTCCCTGCACCCCACCCAGCATGTCTCTCTCTCTCCCCCCCCACCCCCCCTCCGAAACCTTAAATCTGTGCCCACCCCTCGCCCTTGCGCCCGTCAGCGAATGGGAGCAGCTTCTCTCCATTCGCCTTATCTGAACCCGTCATAACCCTTGTCCACCTCTGTCAAATCACCACCCCCCCCACCCCCCCAACTCCCTTCACTCTGAGGAGAACCAGCCCAGCTTTGTTCTGGCGGGAGCCGCCCGTCGCTTGCAAGTTCACCGAAGAGACCACGAAGCCGTTTCCCCGCCGCTTCCTCGCTTGCTGGCCGGCGCTCGCTACCGCCGCCTGTTCGGCGGCTCGCCTGGCCTCATGCCAAAGCACCAGTCCGCAACCCGGGCAAAAACTGGATGTGGTTCCTCCTCCTCCTGCCCCCCGCAAGCCCCCAACCCGGTGCCCAACCTTCCCTAATCGGCGCACGCGAGTTGTCGGGCAGGCGGCGGGGGGAAGGGGGGGCAACTCGCTCCTGCCCCGGCAAATAGGCGCAGGCTGAAAACGGCGGCGGCTGGGTTAGGAGTCGCGCACTTGTAACGTGCAGCCCCGCGAGTAAATGCTCAGCGCGGGGTGGGGCGTGCTGGGAAGAGGAAAAAAAGGGGCGTAAAGATTGGCTCCAGTTCTATCCTTCGCCACCCGGCATTCTGGAAGGGGGCCACTCCCTATTCACGCGCTTCCCCATCTCTCCGCCCGCTTGCACTGCCCAGCCAATGCCTTCCCCCTTGCCCGCTTCCCAGCTTCCCCATCCAGGTGTTGCCCCCGCCTTGCCACTCACGGGCACCGTCTGTATATGCCTGCGTAGCACGCAGAGGCTCATCCGTCGTCTATGCTTGTGACATGTATTCGGTACCCCTAGCTCCAGGTATATTTAACCCACCACCGCGTTAAGGGGCAACCTGGTGGTGATGGGGTGGGTGGTGTGATGCTCACCCTGGCTGTCCCCTCCCGCCTGCTGATTGCCGCCGGCCTCCTTCTCCAGCTGCTCCCTGGGGTTTTTGCGTGGCTTCTTCGTGGCGACGGACCCTGCAGACGAGGCTTCGGACGTCCCAGCTGGCTGCGGGAGGCTGCTCGGTGCTGCCACGCCGATGGCATCTGCCGGAGGAAGAGAGAGAGAGAGAGCGAGAGACAGCGAGCGGCGGTGAGAAAAGGGGGGGACAATGAGGCAGAGTGAGACAGACGCTCCTCGTTCTGTGCTGTTAATCCCAATAATTGTGGGCCTCCCCTTCCACAAAATATCCCCTACAGTTAAACCCCAATGACTGTAGGACCTCCCCTCCCCCAGACTATCCCCTACAGTTAAACCCCAACGACTGTAGGACCTCCCCTCCCCCAGACTATCCCCTACAGTTATACCCCAATGACTGTAGGACATCCCTTCCCCAAGACTATCCCCTACAGTTAAACCCCAATGACTGTAGGACATCCCTTCCCCAAGACTATCCCCTACAGTTAAACCCCAATGACTGTAGGACATCCCTTCCCCCAGACTATCCCTACAGTTAAACCCCAATGACTGTAGGACATCCCTTCCCCCAGACTATCCCTACAGTTAAACCCCAATGACTGTAGGACATCCCTTCCCCCAGACTATCCCTACAGTTAAACCCCAATGACTGTAGGACATCCCTTCCCCCAGACTATCCCTACAGTTAAACCCCAATGACTGTAGGACATCCCTTCCCCAAGACTATCCCCTACAGTTAAACCCCAATGACTGTAGGACATCCCTTCCCCCAGACTATCCCTACAGTTAAACCCCAATGACTGTAAGGCATCCCCTTCCCCAGACTATCCCCTACAGTTAAACCCCAATGACTGTAGGACATCCCGTCCCCCAGACTATCCCCTACAGTTAAACCCCAATGACTATAGGACTTCCCTTCCCCAGACTATCCCCTACAGTTAAACCCCAATGACTATAGGACATCCCCTCCCCCAATCTCTCTCCTACAGTTAAACCCCCATGACTGTAGGGCCTCCCCCTCAAACTGTCCGGTATGAACTTACGAATCAGGAGTAGGCCACTCGGCCCCTCGAGCCTGCTCCACCATTCAATGAGAGCATGGTTGATCTGACTGTTACCTCAACCCCACATTCCTGCCTACCCGCCACTACCAACCCCTGCCACCCTCTCCCCCGATAGCCTTTCACCTCCTCGCTTACCAAGAATCTATCTACCTCTGCCCCTAAAAATAATCAAAGACGTGCTGTCACCGCCTTTTGAGGAAGAGAGTTCCAAAGACTAGCCACCCTCAGAAAATTTCTCCTCTTATTCACCCCTTATTTTTTAAACAGTTTTTTAAAAATACTTATTCGTTCATGGGATGTGGGCTTCGCCGGCTGGGCCAGCATCTTTGCCCATCCCTAGTTACCCCTTGTTCGGAGGGTATTTTAAGAGCCATCTACATTGCTGTGGGTCTGGAGTCACGTGTAGGCCAGACCGGGTAAGGACGGCAGATTTCCCCCTCCCCTAAAGGGGACATGAGTGAACCAGATGGGGTTTTTACGACCATCAGCAATGGTTTCATGGTCATCATCAGACTTTTAATTTCCAATTTTTTTAGTGAATTCAAATTTCACCATCTGCCTTGATGAGATTCGAACCCGGGTCCCCAAAGCATTACCCCGGGTCTCCGGAATACCAGTCCTCTGGAATACCACTATGCCACCACCTCCCCTGTGGGCCCCCCTCCCTAGTTCTAGATTCGCCCACATGAGGAAACGTCCTCTCCACATCCACCCTGCCGAGGCCCCTCAGGATCTTGGAGGTTTCAATCGAGTCGCCTCTCACTCTCCTAAAACTCCAGCGGACACAAGCCCGGCCTGTCCGACCTTCCCTCATAAGACAGGCTGCCCATCCCTGGTGTTAGTCTGGCGAACCTTCTCTGAACAGCTTCCAACACATTTACGCCCTACATTAGATAAGGAGACCAATATTATACACAGTGCTCCAGATGTGGTCTCATCAGTGCCCTGTATAATTGAAGCATAACCTCCCTACTTTTGTATTCAATTCCCCCTCACAATAAATTATTCTGTTCACTTTGCTAATTACCTGCTGTACCTGCACACGAACCTTTTGTGATTCATGCACTAGGACACCCAGATTCTTCCCCCCACACCACATCTCAGCAGCCTCATCTCACTTAGATAATATGCTTTTCTATTCTTCCTGCCAAAATGGGCAATTTCACGCACATTGTCCTCCATTTGCCAGATCTTTGCCCAGTCACTTAACCCAACGATATCCCTATGTCGCCTTCTTAATTCCTCTTCACTACTTACTTTCCGACATATCTTTGTGTCAGCAACCATACCTTACAGTCCCTTCATCCAAGTCATTCATAAAAATGTTGTAAAAAGCTGAGGCCCCCAGCACTGATCCCTGTGGCACGCCGCTCGCTACATCTTGCCAACCAGAAAATAACCCATTTATGCCTACTCTCGGTTTCCTGTTAGCCAGCCAATCTTCTATCCATGTCAATATGTTACCCCCTATGGTTAAACCCAATGACTGTCGGATCTCCCCCTTCCCCAAATTATCCTGTACGTTTAACCCCAATGACTGTAGGACCTCCCCTCCGATGGTCTCTTATGATTAAACCCAATGGCTATGCAAAGGTGAGTGGCAGGACAGATGGTTGGTCAGGATGGCAAAGAACAGCAGAGAATGGCTGAAAGGTTAATCAGAAGAAATAAATTAAAGAGTAGGAGAGGATATTGAAACAGGAAAAGATTGGGTAAAGAGAGTGTTGGTCCTCTAGAGAGTGACAGTGGGGAGTTAATAGTAGATAATAAAGAAATGGCGGAAGAAATGAACAAATAGTTCGTTTTTGTCTTTACTGTAGAAGAGACAAAACACATTCCAGTCATAGCTGTAAATCAGGAGGTGGAGGGGAGAGAGGAATTTGGTGAAATTAATCACTAGGGGAGCGGTACTGAGCAAAACTGATGGAGCTGCAAGCTGATAGGTCTCCAGGTCCAGATGGACTTCAGCCTAGGGTCTTAGAAAGAGATGGCTCATGAGGTAACAGATGAAGGCAAACAAAATGTTGGCCCTTATTTCACAGGGAATGGAGTAGAAAAATAGGGAAGTCTTGCTAAAACTATACAAGGCACTAGTTAGAAGACACCTAGAATACTGAGAACAGTTTTGGTTCTCTTATCTAAGGAAAGATATACTGGCATTGGAGGCAGTCCAGAGAAGGTTCACTAGGTTGATCCCGGGGATGCAGGGATTTTCTTATGAGGAGAGGTTGAGTTGGTTGGGCCTGTCCTCATTGGGGTTTAGAAGAATGAGAGGCGACCTGATTGAAACATATAAGGTTCTTAGGGGGCTTGACAGGGTAGATGCTGAGAGGTTGTTTCCCCTTGTGGGAGAGTCTAGGACCAGAGGGCATAATCTCAGAGTAAGGGGGCACCCATTTAAATCAGAGATGAGGAGGAATTTCTTCTCTCAGAGGGTAGTGAATCTGTGGAAGTCTTTACCGCAGAGGGCTGGAGAGGCTGGGTCATTCAGTATATTCCAGGCTGAGATAGACAGATTTTTAATCAGTGAGGGAATCAAGGGTAATGGGGAAAAGGCAGGAAAGTGGAGTGGAGGATTATCAAATCGGCCACGACCTCATTGAGCAGGCTCGACGGGCCGAATGGCCTACTCCTGCTTCTACGCCTTACGGTCTGTCCGCCAGAGTGAGCCCCAATGACTGCAGGACCTTACCCCTCTCCAAAAATCTCCCGTGCGGTTAAGGGCCCGACGGACGCTCTACCTGACTGGATGCGGCTCATCATCTGCTCGAACTTGGTCTTGCCGTTGACCTGCCTCATCCTCCCGACGTCCAGGAGGTAGCGGACCCGACCGATGGCCACGGCGACAGGCCCTGCCCCCTTCCTCCTCGCCCGCTCCAGGTCAGCGGACACCGTGGCGCTGTAGGGGTGCCAGAGGGCGTCTTCATCCTGCCACTGCCAGACATAATCTGGAAGCAACCACACCAAAGAGCAGAGAGTGACCGGCAATTTGGAAAACCCGAAGAGAAAAACAAAACAACTTCGCTCACTAAATCTGACAAAGGGACAACTAACGGAAGACAGGGCCGGGGTGAACGGGTCATTTTCAGGTTGGCAAAACCGTAACCAGTGGAGCGCCGTTGGGGACCAGTGCCGGGGCGTCAACTGTTTACAATCCACATCAATGACTCGGACACATTTACTGATGGTACAACGATAAGTAGAAAAGGAAGCTGCGAGGAGGATATAAAGTGTCTGCAAAGGGTTGTAGATAGAAAGCGGGCAAAACAACTGGCGGATGGAGTATGATGTGGGAAAAAATGATTTTGTCGACTTTGGCAGGAAGAATACAAAAGTAGAGTATTAGTTTCACGGAGGTAGATTTCAGGATGCTGCAGTGCGGAGAGATATGGGTGTCCGAGTATGTGAACAACAAAAATCTAGCCTGCAGGTGCAGTGCTAATTAACAAGGCAAACTGAAAGCTGGTCTTTATTGCAAGGGGGATGGAGTATTAAAGTAGGGTAGTCTTCCTACAACTGGATGGGGCATTGGTGAGAGCACAGCTGCAGTACATTGCATTTTTGGCCATCATACATTAAGGGGGGAGACGCACTTGCATCGAGGCAGGATTACTGGGATAAAGCAGGTCGGATACAGTGCATAAAGCTCCCTCGACACTCACAGGACTGGTACAGCATTGGGTTAGATACAGAGTAAAGCTCCCTCTACACTGTCCCCATCAAACACTCCCAGGACAGGTACAGCACAGGGTTAGATACAGAGTAATGCTCCCTCTACACCGTCCCCATCAAACACTCCCAGGACAGGTACAGCACGGGGTTAGATACAGAGTAAAGCTCCCTCTACACTGTCCCCATCAAACTCTCCCAGGACAGGTACAGCATGGGGTTAGATACAGAGTAAAGCTCCCTCTACACTGTCCCCATCAAACACTCCCAGGACAGGTACTGCATGGGGTTAGATACAGAGTAAAGCTCCCTCTACACTGTCCCCATCAAACACTCCCAGGACAGGTACAACACAGGGTTAGATACAGAGTAAAGCTCCCTGTACACCATCCCCATCAAACACTCCCAGGACAGGTACAGCACGGGGTTAGATACAGAGTAAAGCTCCCTCTACACTGTCCCCATCAAACACTCCCAGGACAGGTACTGCACGGGGTTAGATACAGAGTAAAGCTCCCTCTACACTGTCCCCATCAAACACTCCCAGGACAGGTACAACACAGGGTTAGATACAGAGTAAAGCTCCCTCTACACTGTCCCCATCAAACACTCCCAGGACAGGTACAGCACGGTGTTAGATACAGAGTAAAGCTCACTCTACACTGTCCCCATCAAACACTCCCAGGACAGGTACAGCACCGGGTTAGATACAGAGTAAACCTCCCTCTACACTGTCCCCATCAAACACTCCCAGGACAGGTAAAGCATGGGGTTAGATACAGAGTAAAGCTCCCTCTACACTGTCCCCGTCAAACACTCCCAGGACAGGTACAGCACGGGGTTAGATACAGAGTAAAGCTCCCTCTACACCGTCCCCATTGAACACTCCCAGGACAGGTACATACAGTCCTCCTGTGCTTTCACAGCGTAGCGAACGCTCCTCTCAAAGCCCGTCCGGCTGTTCTTCTGAATCATTTTCTTCAAATCCACTCGTAAGGTGATGTTCGAAGGGAGACACAGCTGAACGGAGGTATTTCCAGATCTGAGGGGGAGACGGAGAGTGAAATGGTCTCAGTGCAATCCGATTGGAAACATGTTTTTTAAATTCTTTCAGGTAATGTAAGCGTCGCTGGCCGGGCCCGGCATTTATTGCCCCAAGCCCTCATTGCCCCCTTGAGAAGGTGGTGGGGGAGCCGCCTTCTTAAACCGCTGCAGACCCTGTGGTGTAGGTACACCCACCGTGCAGTTTTGGTCTCCTTATCTGAGGAAGGATGTACTTGCTATAGAGGGAGTGCAGCGAAGGTTTACCTGGGATTGATTCCTGGGATGGCGGGACTGACACATGAGGAGAGATTGATTATATTCGCCGGAGTTCAGGAGAATGAGGGGGGGATCTCATAGAAACCTGTAAAATTCTAACAGGACTGGACAGGGTAGATGCAGGAAGGATGTTCCCGATGGTGCGGGTGAGTCCAGAACCAGGGGGGTCACAGTCTGAGGATACGGGGTAGACCATTTAGGACTGAGATGAGGAGAAATTTCTTCACCCAGAGAGCGGTGAGCCTGTGGAATTCGTTACCACAGAAAGTAGCTGAGGCCAAAACATTGTATGTTTTCAAGAGGGAGTTAGATGTAGCTCTTGGGGCGAAAGGGATCAAAGGGATATGGGGAGAGAGCGGGAGCAGGGCTATTGAGTTGGAGGAGCAGCCACAATCATGATGAATGGCAGAGCAGGCTCGAAGGGCCAAATGGCCTTACTCCAGGCTCCTAGTTTCTACGTGCAGGGTGGGGGCTGCAGGCCTTGTATCGACGGGCACGGACTAAAACGCTCAGAAGGGCGTTTGACAGGAGCATCGGCGAATAATTAAGGAAAACGGGGCACCAAGCCAGAGGAGGCATCCAGACCGGTCACCGGAAGCTCAGCGAGGTGACAGAGGGCAGTTTTAAGGAGGGTCCAAAAGGAGGAGAGTGGTGAGGAGAGGTTCAGGGTGGGGATTCCAGAGCTTGGGGGGGGGACCCCAGGGCAGCTGAAGGCACCGCCTTCGGCATCCGCTCCCTCCACCACCGACGCACAATGAGGGGGAAGTATTAAGGTGTTTAGCTACACGAGCAGGTCGGAGGCTGGGAATCCTGCGGAGAGTCACTCACCTCCTTAATTCCCCCCCCCAAAGCCTGTCCACCATCTACAAGACACAAGTCAGGAATGCGATGGGACTCTCCCCCAACTTGCCTGGATGAGTGCGGCTCCCACAACACTCGAGAAGCTTGACACCGTCCAGGACAAAGCAGCCCCCGCTCGATCGGCACCCCATCCACAAAAATTCACTCCCTCCACCACCGACGCACAGCGGCAGCAGTGTGTGTACCATCTATAAGATGCACGGCAGCAACTCACCCGGGCTCCTTCGACAGCACCTTCCAAACCCACGACCGCTACCGTCTAGAAGGACGAGGGCAGCAGACACATGGGGAACACCACCACCTGCAAGTTCCCCCTCCGAGCCGCACTCGCCATCCCAATTTGGAAATATATCGGCCGTTCCTGCACTGTCGCCGGGTCAAAATACTGGGAACTCCCTCCCCAACAGCACAGTGGGTGTACCTACACCACAGGGACTGCAGCAGCTCAAGAAGGTGGCTCACCCACCACCACCTTCTCAAGCAGGAAATTAGGGGGATGGAGCAACAATACGAGGGGCCTTACCAAAGACGCCCACATCCCACGAATAAATATCCGCCAGACAGACAAACCTATCCGACGGGCAGCGCTATCACCAGTGGTGATGGATTTGGAAGGTCCCACCCCCCTCACAAACTAAAGCGGTCCAGAGGTCGTGAAAGGCGCTATATAAATGCAGAAACGAAAGCAGAAAGCGCTGGGAAATCTCAACCGGTCCAGCAGCATCCGTGGAGAGAGGAGCAGGGTTAGCGCCAAGTCGGATGTGACGTATTGGGCTCGAAGTGTTAACTCTGTTTCCCCCCTCTCCGCAGACGCTGTCGGACTGCCTGCTGAGCTTTTCCAGCGCTTTCTGCTTTCGTTTCGGAGTTCCAGCGTCAGCGACGTTTTGCTTTGAGAGATCTCAGAGGGCCGCGAGGCTGGGGGGTTGGGGGGTGGGGGGTGAAATCGCAGAGGCGGGGAGGGGGGTGGCGGGATCCGAGGGTGAGAGTTTTAAAAAATGAGGCGTCCAATACGACACCGCACGCGGCGCTTCTGCGCGCTTACCGCAAGGCCTGCGAAATATCCTGCGCGTGCTCGCCGGAGTAAACGTTCCAAACGCCGCCGTCCCCTTCCCACTCCCAGCGGCAAGCCAGCTCGTCGAGCTCCTCCTCGTCCTTATCCTCCTCCTCCTCAGCAATCCTCCGCTTGCGGCCTGCAGGAAGACAGCGGTTAACAGAGACCCACGGCCACTCCCGTCTAGAAGGACGAGGTCGGCAGACGTCTCATTTTTTTCCATTCCTTGCCCTCCTTCAAATGGCCGATCCCCCCCATCCCCTCCCCCGCTTCCCTCCCCCTCCCGTCCCCCGCTCCTTCCCCTCCCCTCCCAGCTCCTCCCCTACCCCGCTCCTCCCCCGCTCCTCCCCCTCCCCTCCCCACTCCTCCCCGCTCCTCCCCTACCCCCTCCCCTCCCCCCTCCCGTCCCCCGCTCCTCCCCCTCCCCGTCCCCCGCTCCTCCCCCTCCCCCGCTCCTCCCCCTCCCCTCCCCGCTCCTCCCCCTACCCCCTCCCCGCTCCTCCCCCACCTCCTCCTCCCTCTCCCCTCCCCGCTCCTCCCCCTACCCCCTCCTCCCCCTCCCCTCCCCGCTCCTCCCCCTACCCCCTCCTCCCCCTCCCCTCCCCGCTCCTCCCCCTACCCCCTCCTCCCCTACCCCCTCCTCCCCCTCCCCTCCCCGCTCCTCCCCCTACCCCCTCCTCCCCCTCCCCTCCCCGCTCCACCCCCTACCCCCTCCTCCCCCTCCCCTCCCCGCTCCTCCCCCTACCCCCTCCTCCCCCTCCCCTCCCCGCTCCTCCCCCTACCCCCTCCTCCCCCTCCCCTCCCCGCTCCTCCCCTACCCCCTCCTCCCCCGCTCCTCCCCCTACCCCCTCCTCCCCCTCCCCTCCCCGCTCCTCCCCCTACCCCCTCCTCCCCCTCCCCTCCCCGCTCCTCCCCCTACCCCCTCCTCCCCCTCCCCTCCCCGCTCCTCCCCCTACCCCCTCCTCCCCCTCCCCTCCCCGCTCCTCCCCCTACCCCCTCCTCCCCCTCCCCTCCCCGCTCCTCCCCCTACCCCCCTCCTCCCCCTCCCCTCCCCGCTCCTCCCCCTACCCCCTCCTCCCCCTCCCCTCCCCGGTCCTCCCCTACCCCCTCCTCCCCCTCCCCTCCCCCACTCCTCCCCCTACCCCCTCCTCCCCCTCCCCTCCCCGCTCCTCCCCCTACCCCCCTCCTCCCCGCTCCTCCCCCTACCCCCTCCTCCCCCTCCCCTCCCCGCTCCTCCCCCTACCCCTCCCCGCTCCTCCCCCTACCCCCTCCTCCCCCTCCCCTCCCCGCTCCTCCCCTACCCCCTCCTCCCCCTCCCCTCCCCCGCTCCCCTCCCCCTCCCCTCTCCCGCTCCCCTCCCCCTCCCTCCCCCTCCTCTCCCGCTCCCCTCCCCCTCCCTCCTCTCCCGTCCCCCGCTCCTCCCCCTCCCCTCCCGATACACCTCCCCCTCCCCCTCCTCCTGGGGTCCTTTTCCAGCCGTGCCCCCTTAACTTTACACCCTGGCTCCGCGGCGCTTCCTGCCCGAGTGAGCCGCCCTCGCCCTTCTCCACACTAAACTCCATCCGCCGCCCGCCTGCCCAACTCGCCCAGTGTGTCCCTCCCCCCCGAATCCTCCTCACTGTTCACAAAGCTGCCAAGTTTTTTTTTGCCTTATCCCCAACACCATTAATATATCGATTAATTGCTGCACAGGTTCATAGTTCAACCCCAGACAGCATCTCACCACATCCTGCCATCCCTTGCAGCCAGAGAGGGCCAAGAGTGCCTCACATCTGCCACCCACCCGCCGGCCGCTGATTGGCGGGTTCCCACGTCAATCAACCTGCCGCACCTTTTCCCCCCTATTCCCCACAACCTGCGTTGCCGATTGGCTCGGGGCCACGTCAATCAGCCTGCCCCTTCCCCCAACACCCTCTCAGCCCCATGATTGGCGAGTTCCCACGTCAATCAGCCGTCACTGCCCTTCCCACCCTCCGCCGCAGATGGGCGCGATAACTGACAACACCACCAACCCCCCCCCCAATTCCCGAGCGCCCCGCGCCAAACAGCTCCGCCGCTGATTGGTGAGATCACACGTCAATCGGAGGCCAGTTCACTGATTGGGTGGACGTCACAGAGGGTGGGAGAGAGAGAGGGAGGGGGAGGCCTAGAAGCCGAGCGCCGCGCGCGCTCTCGCGTACTCGTCGTTTATTGGTTGCGCTCGCGTGTCAAACCGGTTTGGCCAGTTTTCCCCCCTTCAACCTAACGCGGCGGCGCCTTCGCTGATTGGATGAGGCACCGCCGCTGGTGACGTAGCTGAGACCGCCCCTCCTCCTCCCACCCAGCTCCACCCACCCCTGCCCCTGCCCCCCTGTTAGGATTGGTTCGTCCGACTCATCCGGCCATCCCACGTGAATTCACGGCCTGAGGGGCGGGCACATGTACGGAAACGTCCTCCCTCTCCGCGAACCGATTGGCTGCCGCCCTTGTCAGTTATGGCAGGGCGATCCCCTGATTGGCCTGTCGTGGCAGTTGGGAACCCGCCCTGACCTCTAATTTCCGGGGGTGGGGGTGGGGGTGGTGTTTCCGTGGGCGGAGGGGAGGAAGGATCATGGTTGCCATGGGGAGGGAAGAGGCGGGATCATGGTTGCCATGGGGAGGGAAGAGGCGGGATCATGGATCCATGGGGAGGGATCATGGTTGCCATAGGGAAGGATCATGCTTGCTTTGTTGGGGGGGTGGTAGGAGGGATCACGGTTGCCATGGTGGGGGAGAGGAGGGACTATGGTTGCCATAGGGTGGGGGAGAGGAGGAGGAGGGTCCCTGGTGCCATGGTGGGTGGAGGGGGGAGTCCCTGTTGCCATGGAGGGGGAGGGGGAGGGGGAGGGGGTCCCTGTTGCCATAGAGGGGGAGGGGGAGGGGGTCCCTGTTGCCATGGAGGGGGAGGGGGAGTGGGGGGACGGGGACAGGGACCCTGTTGCCATGGGGGGGCAGAGGAGGATGGGTCCCTGTTGTTATTGAGGAGGGAGGAGGAAGGGTCCCTGTTGCCATGAGGGGGAGACGGAGGGGTCCCTGTTGCCATGAGGGGGAGGAGGAAGGGTCCCTGTTGCCATGAGGGGGAGAGGGAGGGGTCCCTGTTGCCATGGTGGGGGAGGATGGGTCCCTGTTGTTATTGAGGAGGGAGGAGGAGGAAGGGTCCCTGTTGCTATGAGGGGGAGAGGGAAGAGTCCCTGTTGCCATGAGGGGGAGAGGGAGGGGTCCCTGTTGCCATGGGGGGGAGAGGGAGGGGTCCCTGTTGCCATGGGGGGGAGAGGGAGGGGTCCCTGTTGCCATGGGGGGGAGAGGGAGAGGTCCCTGTTGCCATGGGGGGGAGAGGGAGGGGTCCCTGTTGCCATGGGGGGGAGAGGGAGGGGTCCCTGTTGCCATGAGGGGGAGAGGGAGGGGTCCCTGTTGCCATGAGGGGGAGAGGGAGGGGTCCCTGTTGCCATGAGGGGGAGAGGGAGGGGTCCCTGTTGCCATGAGGGGGAGGAGGAGGGGTCCCTGTTGCCATGGGGGGGGGAGGAGGAAGGGTCCCTGTTGCCATGAGGGGGAGGAGGAAGGGTCCCTGTTGCCATGAGGGGGAGGAGGAAGGGTCCCTGTTGCCATGAGGGGGAGACGGAGGGGTCCCTGTTGCCATGAGGGGGAGGAGGAAGGGTCCCTGTTGCCATGAGGGGGAGACGGAGGGGTCCCTGTTGCCATGGTGGGGGAGGATGGGTCCCTGTTGCTATTGAGGAGGTTGGAGGAGGAAGGGTCCCTGTTGCCATTGAGGGGGGAGGAGGAAGGGTCCCTGTTGCCATTGAGGGGGGAGGAGGAGGGGTCCCTGTTGCCTGGGGGGTGAGGAGGAGGGGTTCCTGTTGCCATTGAGGGGGGAGGAGGAGGGGTCCCTATTGCCATTGAGGGGGGAGGAGGAGGGGTTCCTGTTGCCATGGGGGCAGGATAGGTGGAGAACGCAGTTAATAAAGCACACAGTGTCCTGGGCTTTTTTAATGGGGCATAGAGTACAAGCGGCGGGTGGGGAAGTGGGAAACAGGTCTCGGGTGAAGGGAAGCTTCGAAATCCAAAGAGAAAGGCCAAAGTATTGGAGCAGGATGGTGATGTGGGGTAGTGATGAGCAGGGCGCGACTGGAAGGGACAGAGAGTTGAACCAAAAAAAAACCGAACTTCGGCGAATAAGGTCATTGCCGGGAATAGAAGGTTTTTAAAAAAAATGAAATTAAAGGTTATTTGTCTGAATGCGCACAAAGTGTCTGCAACGAGATAGATGAATTAGCGGCCACAAATGGAGGTAAAATGATTCAGATCCAATCGCCATGACAGAAACATGGTAACAAAGGTGGTCCAGGTTGGGGGAGTAAGTGTCCCCCCAGGGTACACATTATTTCGCAAGGAGGGGCAGAATGGCAAAGGAGTGAAGGATGACATAACACCTGGTGGGAGTAGTTTGTAGGTGGCTCCACCCAACAGTAGCAGGACGCGTGGGGGAGGGGGACAGGGAGGAGGTCCCACGCCAGTAGTTATACCAGTGGCGGGCAACATGCAGGCCACTTGGTCACAACACCAGTGGACGTGAGAGGTTGCGCTTTTTAGTCATTATTATTCGATCGTGGGGTGTGGGCGCCTTAAGGGTCAACCACATTGCTGTCAGTCTGGAGTCACATGTAGGCCAAACCGGGTCAGGACAGCAGGTTTCCTCCCTTAAAGGGGACGTTCGTGAACAATCGGCAGTGGTTTCATCAGACTTTTAATTCCAGATTTTTTTTTAAATTGAATTCAAATTTCACCATCTGCCAGCTGGTGGGATTCGAACGCGAGTCCTACAGAGCATCATCCTGGATTACCAGTCCAGCGACAATACCACTAGGCCACCACTTCCCCAATCAATCTTGCGGCCCACTCACTAGCCTAGGTTGTCCACCGTTGAGCAATACTGTTGGGCGGAGCATTGAACGAAAATTAGAGCCTGCAGCATAGGAGGTGTAACAATTGCGGGGGGGACTTTAATCTTCGTGTCATCTGTGTGCTAAACGCAAATGCTCGCCTTGATTTTTAAAGTCAGAGGCTAGGGACCTCCGGTTCCCAGCGGGCCTCGGGACTTCCTGCGCGTGCGCCAGCCAGGAAATGGCCGCACGCCGGCGGTTGGTTTTCTTTTACGTACCTTGGGCCGGGAACCAGCCCCGCGCGCCCGAGCGGGAGGGTGAGAAGCACAGAAGTGAAACTGCAGGTCGGGTGACCTGGAAACGGAGCGCCGTGAGGAGAGGGTGTGTCCCAGGAAGCAGGACATGGGGTGGGGGAGAAGGTCCCACACCAATAAGAAGGCCAGTAGACCAGGGCGTGGGATAGAAAGAGGCCCCAGATGGAAGTCGCCAGGTAAGGGGACAAGGACAGGGATCAGAACCAGGCCCTGTTAAGTGAAGTCGAGAGAAAGGAGCAGAGAAATGGGCTCTGCGTTAGAGAAAGAGTTGCGAGGGGCAGACCTGAAGCAAAGCAGGCTCGAGAGAAGCCCAGATGATCCAAAGTGACAGCCAAAAGCTGGTGACTCCGTGCTGCGGGCCGTAACGTGCAAAGGCACCCTATTGGAGCAGTGGTGTTCTGCTTGGCACGGCCGAAGAGCTGAACCTGTGCTTGGGAGATGAAGTTTGAGCGTACTCAGGGATCCAGGGGGGAAAAGGAACCTCAGAAGGCGAGACTGAAACCCTGGTTGATCCTGGTTGAAGCCATCCAAGGGGGAGCGATGTTTGGAGAGAATTCCAAGGCGAGTTTTTCGAATGTGGAGATTGGAAACCCCCGTGAGAAAGACAAAGTCTCAGCGAGATTGGTTGGCTCACGGGTATGAACAATTTCTGGGTGGATTGTTGAGAAATCCATGGAATCTGCTCTGATCGCATCTGTAATTTACTTTGGAGTGTGGTGTGTCTGACCACAGTTCACCTGTTCATTCACCTGTACCACATACTTACCCTGAATATTAGAGTATACGATAGAGAGTGTAAATTGTTTTGTGTTCCTGAATTTGTATGTGTCTGCAACAATATTGCTGGGGAAAAGGAGTAGTTTGATTTGAAGCACATCCTTGTGTTTGTATCAAGATCTTTCCAACCCTTTTGCCTGGTGTAATATGCTTAATTTTTCTCGTTTAATAAATATTTTATTCTTTGTGTTAAGAGTTCTTCAGCAGGCTCTTGTGAATTTGTTCTGTGACTTTCCTCCATGGTTTCTAAAAAGGAGTTAGGATCTATCAAGGCAGGTTTCACTCTGGAATCTGACTTGCCCAGTATTAACTGGGATTGTAACAACTGGGACATCCAAACTGGTTAGAACGATCTAGAAGGTGATTTTCTTCTTGTAGAATTTTTTTTTTGCGTCAGTTTCTTGGAGGAGTACGTAGTGGAACCAACGAGGGATAAAACTATCTAAAATCTAGTATTGTGTAATGAAGCAAGGTTAATTAGTAATGTTGTAGTAAAAGATCCACTGGGAAATAGTGATCATAATATCATTGAATTCCATGTTAAGTTTAAAAGTGACATATTCCAATCGCAAACAAATATCCTAAACTTAAAGCCAATTACATAAGTGTGCGGGGAGAACTAGCCAAGGTGAATTGGGTAAATGGGCTAAAATATGTGGAGTTAAATGAACAGTGGGATTCACTTAAAGAAACACTTCAAAATGTTCAACAAAAATGCATTCCATTGAAGAACAAAAACTCAGCGAGAGCAGACAATAACCTTGGGGCTAAAAAGAATGATGAACAGCTGATGAATCAGTGCTCCTCCATGTTGAACATCACTTGGAAGAATGACTGAGGGTGGCAAGGGTGTAGAATGTACTCTAGGTGGGAGACTTCAATGTCCATCACCAAGAGTGGCTCGGTAGCACCACTACCGACCAAACTGGCCAAGTCCTAAATGACATAGCTGCTAGACTGGGCCTGCGGCAGGTGGTGAGGGAACCAACAAGAGGGAGAAACATACTGGACCTCATCCTCACCAACCTGCCTGCCGCAGATGCATCTGTCCATGACAGTATCGGTAGGAGTGACCACCGCACAGTAATTGTGGAGACGAAGTCTCACCTTCACATTGAGGATACTCTCCATCGTGTTGTGTGGCACTACCACCATGCTAAATTGGATAGATTTTGAACTGATCTAGCAACTCAAGACTGGGCATCCATGACCCGGCCTGGCATATCCCCCACTCTACCATTACCACCAAGCCAGGGGATCAACTCTGGTTCAATGAAGAGTACAGGAGGACATGCCAGGAGCAGCACCAGGCATACCTAAAAATGGTGAAGCTATAACACAGGACTATTTGCATGCCAAACAGCATAGACAGTGATAGACAGAGCTAAGCAATCCCACAACCAATGGATCAGATCTAAGCTCTGCAGTCCTGCCATAACCAGACATGAATGGTGGTGGACAATTAAACAACTCACTAGAGGAGGAGGCTCCACAAATATCCCCATCCTCAATGATGGAGGTGCCCAGCACATCAGTGTAAAAGATAAGGCTGAAGCATTTGCAACAATCTTCAGCTAGAACTGCCGAGTGGATGACCCAACCCGGCCTCTTCCGGAGATCCCCAGCATTACGGATGCCAGTCTTCAGCCAATTCAATTCACTCCAGGTGATATCAAGAAACGGCTGAAGACACTGGATACTGCAAAGGCTATGGGCCCAGACAATATTCCGGCAATAGTACTGAAGACCTATGCTCCAGAACTTGCCGCGCCCCTAGACAAGCTGCTCCAGTACAGCTAAAACACTGGCATCTGCCCAGCTATGTGGGAAATTGCCCAGGTATGTCCTGTACACAAAAAGCAAGACTAAACCAACCCAGCTAGTTACTGCCCCATCAGTCTACTCTCCATCATCAAAAAAGTAATGGAAGGGGTCATCAACAGTGCTATCAAGAGGCACTTGCTTAGCAATAAGCTGCTCACTGATGCCCAGTTTGGGTCCTGCCAGGGCCACTCAGCTCCTGACCTCGTTACAGCCTTGATTCAAACATGAACAAAAGAGCTGAGCTCCCGAGGTGAGGTGAGAGTGACTGCCCTTGACATCAAGGCAGCATTTGGCCGAGTGTGGCATCAAGGAGCCCTGGCAAAACTGGAGTCAATGGGAATCAGGGGGAAAACTCTCCGCTGGTTGGAGTCATACCTAGCACAAAGGAAGATGGTTGTGGTTATTGGAGGTCAGTCATCTCAGCTCCAAGACATCACTACAGGAGTTCCTCAGGGTAGTGTCCTCGGCCCAACCATCTTCAGCTGCTTCATCGATGACCTTCCTTCCATCATAAGGTCAGAGGTGGGGATGTTCACTGATGATTGCACAATGTTCAGTACCATTCGTGACTCCTCAGATACTGAAGCAGTCCACGTCCAAATGCAGCAAGGCCTGGACAATATTCAAGCTTTGGGCTGACAAGTGGCAAGTAACATTTGTGCCACACAAGTGTCAGGCAATGACCATCTCCAACAAGATAGAATCCAATCATCGCCCCTTGACGTTCAATGGGCATTATCATCACTGAATTCCCCACTATCAACACGCGGGGGGTTACCATTGACCAGAAACTGAACTGGACTGTGGCTACAAGAGCAGGTCAGAGGCTGGGAATCCTGTGGAGAGTCACTCACCACCCGACTCCCCCCAAAGCCCGTCCACCATCTACAAGGCACAAGTCAGGAGTGTGACTTGCCTGGATGAGTGTAGCTCCCCAACACTCGAGAAGCTCGGCACCATCCAGGACAAAGCAGCCCAGCTTGATTGGCACCCCATCCACGAACATTCACTCCCCCCACCACCGACGCACAGTGGCAGCAGTGTGTGTACCATCTACAAGATGCACTGCAGCAACTCACCGAGGCTCCTCCGACAGCACCTTCCAAACCCACGACCGCTACCGTCTAGAGGGACGAGGGCAGCGGACGCACGGGGAACACCACCACCTGGAAGTTCCCCTCCGAGCCACTCACCGTCCCGACTTGGAAATATATCGGCCGTTCCTTCACTGTCGCTGGGTCAAAAGCCTGGGAACTCCCTCCCAAACAGCACGGTGGGTGTACCTACACCACAGGGACAGCAGCGGTTCTAGAAGGCAGCTCAGCCACCACCTTCTCAAGGGACAATTAGGGATGGGCAATAAATGCTGGGCCCAGCCAGCGGCGCCCACGTCCCATGAATGAATTAAATAAAAAATAGGGAAACATCCTAACATTCAAGGCTATGGGCCAAGTGCTGGTAAATGGGATTAGGAGGGTAGGGTCAGGTGTTTCTCACGTGCCAGTGCAGACTCGATGGACCGAAGGGTCTCTTCTGCACAGTGTGATTATGTGAAACTAATATCAGCAGAGATAAAGCATTTAAGAAACTTAGGGGGCTAAAATATGACAAATCCCCTGATGGCCTCTAACCTCCGGTTCTAAAAGAGTTACCTGCAGATTTGGTGCATGCTCTGTCTACGATATTCCAAAAATCCTTAGATCTGGGAACAGATCCACCAGGTTGGAAGTTGGCAAATGTTGCACCACTTTTTGAGAAAGGGTAGGGAGAGAGAAAACTGAGAGCTAGAGGCTAATTTCCCAACATCAGTAGTTGGGATAAATGCTGGAATCTATTATTAAATAAGTCATAACAATGCACTTAGAAAAGGATGGTGTGATTAGAACAGGTCACTGTGGGAAATCCTGTTTGATAAGTTTTTTTGGGGACGCGCAGGGGATGTTTGCCCTTGTGGGAGAACCTAGAACGAGGGGGGAGTCACTGTTTAAAAGTAATGGGGTCACCCGTTTAGGACAGAGATGAGGAGAAATTATTCCTCTCAGAGGGTGGCGAGTCTTTGGAACTCTCTTCCTCAAAAGGCAGTGGAAGCAGAGCCTTTGAATATTTTTAAGGCAGAGCTAGATAGATTCTTGATTAAAAAGGGGTTGAAAGGTTATCGGGGGGGGTCGGCGGGAATGTGGAGTTGGGGTGACAATCAGACCAGCCGTGATCTTATCGAACGGCGGACAAAGCTCGAGCGGTCAAGTGGCCTACTCCTGCTCCTAATTGGAATGTTCCTATTCAACTGGTAGAGTAGATAAAGGGGAACCAGTAGATGTAGTATACCTGGAATTTCAAAAGGCATTCTGTTGGGGGAAAATTAAAAATGCTAAAAGAGAACACTTAAGAATTTACTGAAGAACACTTAAAATCTCCAGGCAGACATAGCTGCTAAGCATATTAAGAGTTGACGATTACCAGATGAACATCTCACAGCCTTGTGAGTCAGGCTGAAGACACAAGGAGGAAATAAAATAGATTAAGTGTACTCCACTCTCACACAGGGAAGGGGCAGATGGTTTTAGCTTAGATGTGGGAAGACATACAATGGACAAAGAGGGGGCTTTGATGGAACACAAACAGAGCTGAGTTATGAGAATCAATGTCTTTCCATACATGTTTTGATTTTGATTGGATAATATAACTATGTATACACCCTTTAGAATAATTGGTTAGCAAAATCTCATGTTTATGTACTCAATAGGATAGAGTTAGTATGGGACCGGTGTGTCGGTTACTGATTGGATATATTCAAATGTACTCAAATGTATTATGATAAGAAAAAGTACAAAAGTAATGAAATGTAATCAGTCTGGGAGCTGGGTCTTTATTCTTAGGAATGATTGTGGCTCCCTTGCATATTTTTGAATAAAACCTGTTTAAGGAAGCCTGAGTCTCTGTGGTCGCTGTGTGATCGGGGATTGTAATTTCTCCTCCTCAACTGGCCTATGTGGTGGTTGTTGGATAGGAAGGAATACCCTCTTTAATTCAATAAGGTTCCACATAAAAGGCTAATAAATAAGAGGTCATGGAGTTGGGGGTAATACATTAGCATGGGTGGAGAGTTGGTTAATGGATAGAAAACAGGGAGTGGGCATAAACCGGACTTTTTCAAGTTGGCAGGCAGTGGGTAGTGGAGTACCACAGGATCAGTGCTGGGGTCTCGGCTATCTACAATCTATAGTAATGACTCAGATGAAGAAACAGAGTGTAATGTACCTAGGTTTGCTGATGATACCAAGCTAGGTGGGAAGGAAAGCTGTGAGGAGAGGCTGCAAAGAGATATAAACAGGTTCTGTGAGTGGGCGGCAAGATGGAAGATGGAAGTATATTGTGGAGAGATGCGAGGTTAAACACTTTGATCATAAGAATAAAAAAAAAACAGAATATTCTTTAAAAAGTGAGAGACTTGTGAGTGTTGATCTTCGAAGAGGTTGGGGTGCAATGGGACAAGGGGGACGCAGAAAGTTAGCATTGAGGAAGGCAAATGGCCAGTTGGCCTTTATGTCAAGGGAGGGGTTGGAGTGCGGGACTAAGGAAGTCTCGCTGTGGTTGTCACAGGATTTTGGTGTGACCGTGTCCGAAGCGGAGCGGAGAGTGTGGTGCGGTACTGGTCTCCGCGTCGAAGGGAGGATAGACTCGTCTCCGAGGCGGAGCAGAGAAGGTTCACTAAATCGGTCCCCAGGATGAGGCAGGGGAGTGGGGGTGGGGAGGGCGGGGGTTGTCCTGCGACGCGAGGCTGGGTTAAACCGGGCTGGATTCTCCGTGAATCGAGGAGAACGAGAGGCGACCTCGTCGGGACATACGCGATTCCGAAGGACTGAAGTGAGGAGAAATCCCATCACCCAAAGGGTTGTGAGTCTTGGGGATTCTCTAACCCGGAGGGTCGCGGACACTCCATCGCTGAAGACTTTTAAGGCGGTGGGGGCGGGGGTGGGAGAGGCGGACAGATTTTTGGTCTCCCGGGGAATTAGGGGATACGGGGAGCAGACTGGAAAATGGGGTCGAATACCAAGATCAGCCGTGATTGAATTGAATGGCGGAGCGGGGATCGATGGGCTGAATGGCCTGTTCCTGCTCCCACCTCTTAATGCTCTTCACACTAAAGAGGAGGGAGAGGGATGGGGGAGAAAGAGGAGGAGAAATGGAGGAGGGAGATGGATGGGGGAGAGAGAGGAGGGAGATGGATGGGGGAGTGAGAGGAGGGAGATGGATGGGGGAGTGAGAGGAGGGAGATGGATGGGGGAGTGAGAGGGAGATGGAGGAGGGAGATGGATGGGGGAGTGAGAGGGAGATGGAGGAGGGAGATGGAGGAGGGCGATGGATGTGGGAGTGAGAGGAGGGAGATGGAGGAGGGAGCTGGATGGGGGAGAGAGAGGAGGGAGATGGAGGAGGGAGATGGATGGGGGAGTGAGAGGAGGGAGACGGAGGAGGGAGATGGATGGGGGAGTGAGAGGAGGGAGATGGAGGAGGGAGATGGATGGGGGAGTGAGAGGAGGGAGATGGAGGAGGGAGATGGATGGGGAGAGAGAGGAGGGAGATGGATGGGGGAGAGGGAGGGGGAGTGAGAGGAGGGAGATGGAGGGGGAGTGAGAGGAGGGAGATAGAGGAGTGAGATGGATGGGGGAGTGGGAGGAGGGAGATGGAGGGGGGAGTGAGAGGAGGGAGATGGAGGAGGGAGATGGATGGGGGAGTGAGAGGAGGGAGATGGATGGGGAAGTGAGAGGAGGGAGATGGATGGGGGAGTGAGAGGAGGGAGATGGATGGGGAGGGGAGGAGTGAGATGGAGGGGGGAGTGAGAGGAGGGAGATGGATGGGGGAGTGAGAGGAGGGAGATGGATGGGGAGTGAGAGGAGTGAGATGGATAGGGGAGTGAGAGGAGGGAGATGGATGGGGGAGTGAGAGGAGGGAGATGGATGGGGGAGGGGAGGAGTGAGATGGAGGGGGGAGTGAGAGGAGGGAGATGGATGGGGAGGGGAGGAGTGAGATGGATGGGGGAGTGAGAGGAGGGAGATGGATGGGGAGGGGAGGAGGGAGATGGATGGGGGAGTGAGAGGAGGAAGGATGGATGGGAGAGTGAGAGGAGGGAGATGGATGGGGAGGGGAGGAGGGAGATGGATGGGGGAGTGAGAGGAGGAAGGATGGATGGGGGAGTGAGAGGAGGGAGATGGAGGAGGGAGATGGATGGGGGACAGAGAGGAGGGAGATGGATGGGGTAGTGGGAGGAGGGAGATGGAGGAGGGAGATGGAGGAGGGAGATAGAGGAGGGAGATGGATGGGGAGGGAGAGGAGGGAGACGGAGGAGCGAGATGGATGGGGGAGGGGAGGAGGGAGATGGATGGGGGAGAGAGAGGAGGGAGATGGATGGGTGAGTGAGAGGAGGAGAGATGGGGGAGGGAGATGGATGGGGGAGTGAGAGGAGGGAGATGGATGGGGGAGTGAAAGGAGGGAGATGGATGGGAGAGTGAGAGGAGGGAGATGGAGGGGGGAGATGGAGGAGGGAGATGGAGGGGAGAGAGAGGAGGGAGATGGAGGAGGGAGATGAATGGGGGAGTGAGAGGAGGAGAGATGGATGAGGGAGATGGAGGAGGGAGATGGATGGGGTAGTGAGAGGAGGGAGATGGAGGAGGGAGATGGATGGGGGAGAGAGAGGAGGGAGATGGATGGGGGAGTGAGAGGAGGGAGATGGATGGGGGAGAGAGAGGAGGGAGATGGATGGGGGAGTGAGAGGACGGAGATGGAGGGGGAGTGAGAGGAGGGAGATGGAGGAGGGAGATGGATGGGGAGGGAGAGGAGGGAGATGGAGGAGCGAGATGGATGGGGAGGGGAGGAGGGAGATGGATGGGGGAGAGAGAGGAGGGAGATGGATGGGGGAGTGAGAGGAGGAGAGATGGGGGAGGGAGATGGATGGGGGAGTGAGAGGAGGAAAGATGGGGGAGGGAGATGGATGGGGAGGGGAGGAGGGAGATGGATGAGGGAGATGGAGGAGGGAGATGGAGGGGGGAGTGAGAGGAGGGAGATAGAGGAGGGAGAGGATAGATAAGGGGGTTTGGGGATGGGGATGTTGGGGAGGGGGCGGATGTTGGGGTTTGGGGGGCGGATGAGGATGGGGATGGGGGGGGCGTGTGTTGGGGTTGGGGATTGGTGGGGGTGGGGGAGGGGCTGGGGGGGGTGGGGGAATGTTGGGGTTTGGATGATTTTTCGCTGCCGGAACTTTGTCCGCGGGGGTTTCGGGCGGCGGAAGGTTTTACAGGTGACGCCGTTCCCATGGCGGCGGCTCGAGGAGGATTCAGACTCGTCACCGGGGGGAGGGTGAGAGACCCGGGGGGGGGGGTGGGGTGAGGGTGCGGGGGGTGAGGGTGCGGGGGGCTGAGGGTGCGGGTGGGTGAGGGTGCAGGGGGGTGAGGGGGTGTGTGTGGTGGGGGGTGGGTGAGGGTGCGGGTGGGTGAGGGAGCGAGGGGGGTGGGTGAGGGTGCAAGGGGGGGGCGGGGGGGTGAGAGTGCGAGGGGGGGCCGGGGGTGGTGGGTGAGGGGGGGTGGGTGAGGGTGCGAGGGGGGTGGGTGAGGGTGCGGGTGGGTGTGGGTGAGGGTGCGGGTGGGTGAGGGTGCGAGGTGGGGTGGGTGAGGGTGCGAGGGGGTGGGTGAGGGTACGAGGGGGGTGGGTGAGGGTGCGGGTGGATGAGGGTGCGAGGGGGGGTGGGTGAGGGTACGAGGGGGGTGGGTGAGGGTACGAGGGGGGTGGGTGAGGGTGCGGGTGGATGAGGGTGCGAAGGGGGTGGGTGAGGGTACGGGGGGGGGTGGGTGAGGGTGCGGGTGGATGAGGGTGCGAGGGGGGGTGGGTGAGGGTACGAGGGGGAGTGAGGGTGCGAGGCCTGGGGGGGGGTGAGGGTGTGAGGCCCAGGGGAGTAGGGATTGGTGGGGAGGGGAGAGAGAGAGACCCAGGGCCAGGGGAAGGTGTTATTTCCTGTTTAATCTAAGTCTGGCATGGTTTTGTTGTTACTTTTATGTAATTGTTTTTCTCCTTTACCCTCCCGCCCCCTCCTCAGGGCCTGAGCAGCCCCGCCCGCCGCCTGGGGGACGATCCCAGCCGCCTCTCCCCCCGACAGGAGGCGGAGGAGCAGGTCCCGCACCGCCGACACCCGGGGATCAGCAACCTGAAGACCATCCGCCTGCCCGATGCCCTCTCGCAAGGGGTCCGCTTGCTGCTGGAGCGTAAGGAGCCGATTGGGTGGGACGCTGGAGGTGGCCGGACCACCGGGGGTTGGGGGGGGTGGGGGGCTGTAGGTGGAGGACCGGTTCCTCCGGGCCGCCGGGGGGGTGCTGGAGGCGGAGGAATGGTTCCTCCCGGCCGCCGGGCGGCGCTTTGCGATGGTGACCTCCCGGTGGCACTGTCTGCATCTAGCTCCTCCTGGCCTCCGGGCGACGGTGTGGGCGCAGTTCCTTCCTGCCGCCAGGAGGCACTGTGAGCTGGAGACCACCTCCCCCTGCCGCTGGCACCCGGCTCCTCCCGGCCTCCGGATGGCGCTGTGGGCAAAATTTTTAACCCCTCCCTATTCCTGTTATACTTCATCAAGGTCAAAGATGCCATTCAGTCTTTCCAGTTTGCACTAGCTCTTTGGAAAGCCGACCCCCAATGAGACCCACCCCCCTGATCGTTCCCTCGACCCCGACGATTTTTTAAAAATTCACCTTCAATCATCTGTGCAATACCCTTTTGACCTTGACACTGGTGCTCCAGGGGCACCATTTCAAAGTCCGCAGATGATACGAAATTTGGAGGCATCATAACCCGTGTGGAGGTTGGGTCTGAGGGACGTCGGCTGGTTGGCAGAACTGGCAGATGGGTGGCAGATGAAATTCAATGCAGCGTGACTCACTTTGGTAGGAAGAACATGGAAAGACGATATAAAGTAAGGGGTTCAACTCTAAAGGGGGTGCGGGAGCAGAGGGACCTGGGTGTACATACGCATTAGTCATTGAAAGTGGCAGGGCAGGTGGAGAGAGAGCAGTTAATAAAGTATTACAGTATCTCAGACTTTATTAATAGGAGCATAGAGAACAAGCGCTTACGTTGTTAAGTTATGTTGAACTTGTACATGGGACGCTGGGTCGGCCTCAGCTGGGGTATTGCGTCCCCCTCCTGGGCAGCGCACTTAAGGAAGGAAGGGAAGGCATCGGGGGGGGGGGGGAGAGAGAGAGAGATTGCAGAAAAGATTCACGAAGGCGCTCCCAGGGATGAGTCACGTAGATAGATTGGAGGGAGTTGGGACTGTTTTCCTTGGAGGAGAGAAGACTGAGAGGAGATTTGATAGAGGTATTCAAGATCACGAGGGTGCCCTGGGCAGAGTCGATTGGGAGAAACTGTTTCCAATGATGAAAAGATGGAGGACAAGAGGGAACAGATTTAAGGGGATTGGGCAAAAGAAGCAACAGTGACAGGAGGAGAAACTTTTTCACGCAGTGAGTGGTTAGGGCCTGGAATGCGCTGCCCGAGAGTGCAGTAGAGGATGGGTCAATCGAGGCGTTCAAAAGGGCATTGGCTCTTAATCACCTGGATGAGTGCGGCTCCCACAACACTCGAGCAGCTCGATACCATCCAGGACAAAGCAGCCCCCGCTCGACCGGCACCCCATCCACAAACCTTCACTCCCCCCACCACCGACGCACAGCAGCAGCAGTGTGTGCACCGCAGCAACTCACCCAGGCTCCTTCGACAGCACCTTCCAAACCCACGACCGCTACCGTCTAGAAGGACGAGGGCAGCAGACGCACAGGGAACACCACCACCTGGAAGTTCCCCTCCGAGCCGCACTCGCCATCCCGACTTGGAAATATATCGGCCATTCCTTCACTGTCGCCGGGTCAAAATCCTGGGGAGCTCCCTCCCTAACAGCACAGTGGGTGTACCTACACTACACGGACTGCAGCAGCTCACCGCCACCTTTTTAAGGGGCAATCAGGGATGGGAAATTATAACGCTGGGCCCAGCCCAGTGACGGCCACATCCCACAAAAGATTGTGTGTGTGGTTGGTGGGGGGGGAGGGTGGATTAAAAGAATTGCCCCTCCACCACACACCCCACCGCAGCACCCCCCACCCCCCCACCCCTATTTCCTTGTGTATAGAGAGGGAGTCAGATGTAGGATATTCGCACGTCGGTAACGCTGCCCCTTCTTTGCTCTGACCCACAGAAAGTCCCATCAGACGGTTGGAAGATGGCGCCCGGGAGCTGAGCGACTTCCTGTGGAGCCGCAAGAGGGCGGTGGAGGACCGGGAGCTGCGAGCTCGGGCCCAGCGCCTGTGGGAAAGGTTGGCGGGGAGCGCAGAGCGTACCCGGACAGGTAACGGAGCCGCGTCGTTGGCTGGGATGCGCTTCCTGTGGGGTGTGGGGAAGGGCGGGGGTGGGGGGGGTGGGGGTGAGTACGGTGGGGAGGGTTAGGTTGCATTCGTGAGGCGCCTCGTCGACCCTGTCTTCCCTCGCGCCCTGTCTGCCTGTCTGATTGAGCTGGGGCAGGAGGTTTAGGGGGAGGGGGGGGATGTGAGGAAAAGCTTTTTTTTACCCAGAGGGTGGTGACTGTCTGGAATGCGCTGCCTGAGAGGATGGTGGAGGCGAGTTGCCTCACATCCCTTTAAAAAGTACCTGGATGAGCACTGGGCACGTCCTAACATTCACGGCTATGGGGCCGAGCGCTGGTCAATGGGGTTAGGTTGGTAGGTAGGTAGGTCAGGTGTTTCTCAGGTGTCGGTGCAGACTCAATGGGCTGAAGGCCTCTTGTGCACCGTGTGATTCTGTCACGGGCGTGGATCACCCAACAGCCGTGACGATGACGGGTAAACCCTTCCCTCCCTCCCCCCCCCTCCAACCCCCCAGTCCTCCTTGACCCGCCTGCGGCCTTTGACACGGGGTCGACCCCACCTTCCCCCTCCAAAGCCTCTCCCACTGTCGTCCCACTGGGGTGGGGCTGCCCTCTCCTGGTTCCATCCTTACCCATCTCACTGTCGCCAGACAATCGCTTGCGGCCGCTTCTCTCCCTGCTCCCGCTTCTGCTCTGTTACCTTCGGCATCCCCCGAGGGTCTAACCTTGGTCCCTTCCTATTTATGAACTCGGCCCGTCAAGCCTGCACCGCCGTTCATTAAGATCATGGCTATCTGACTTTAACCTCGATCCCGGATTCCCACCGACCCACCCACCCCCCCGCCCCCCGATAACCTAATACCCAGCCCTTGCTTATCAAGAATCTATCTTGTTCCACCTTAAAAATATTCCAAGACTCTTCCCACCGCCTTTTGAGGAAGGGAGTTCCAAAGACTCACCACCCTCTGAGAGAAAAAATTTCTCCTCATCCCTGCCTTAAATGGGCGACCCCCTTATTTTTAAACAGTGACCCCCCCCCCCCACTAGTTCTAGATTCTCCCACAAGAGGAAACACCCTCTCCATATCCACCCTGTCAAGACCCCCTCAGGATCTTATAGGTTTCAATCAAGTCGCCTCTTACTCTTCTAAACTCCAGCGGATACAAGCCCAGCCTGTCCAACCTTCCCTCATAAGACAGGCTGCCCATCCCTGGTATCAATCTAGTAAACCACCTCCAATGCATTCACATCCTTCCATAAATAAGCTTCTATCTTGCGTAATAACCTTTGAATGTGGCAACTTATCAAATACCTTTTGAAAATCCAAGTGTAGCACATCTACTGGTTCCTCTTTATCCACCTTGCTCGTCACTTAGAGTCACAGAGTCATACAGCACAGAAACAGGCCCTTCAGCCCGTCGTGTCCGTGCCATCCAATGAGCGCCTATCTATTCTAATCCCATTTTCCAGCACTTGGCCCGTAGCCCTGTGTGCTACGGCGGTTCAAGGGAGCGCCTAAGCACTTCTTAAATATTGTGTGAGGGTTCCTGCATCTACCACCCCCCTCAGGCAGTGCGTTCCAGATTGCACACTCCTTCAAAGAATTGTTAGCCAAACACGATATTTCCCTTTCACGAAACCATGTTGACCCTGCCTGATCGCCTTCGGATTTTTTCTCAGTGCCCCGCTGTAACCTCCTCAGTAATAGATTCCGGCATTTTCTCCCTGTCCGACTTTTAGCAAACTGACCTGCAGTTTCTTGCTTTCAGCCTCCCTCCCTCCTTGAATAGAGGAGTCACGCTCGCTATTTTCCCGTCTGATGGGACCTTCCTAGATATCCGGGGAATTTTGCAGAATAAAAACCGATGCGTTTGCTATCTCAGCGACTGCTTGTTTTCAGACCCTAGGATGAAATCCGTCGGGAGCAGGGGGACC